>NW_028327596.1:474881-492381 GCF_031878675.1 Megascapheus bottae
TTAACCCCAACGCTAAACCTAATCCTAACCCTAACCTTAACCCTAACCCTAAACCTAACCCTAACCCTCAACCTTACCCTAACCCTAACCCTAACCCTAACCCTAAACTTAATCATAACCCTTACCCTAAACCTAACCCTAACGCTAACCCTTATCCTTACCCTAACCCTAACCCTAACTCTAACCCTAACCCTAACCCTAACTGTAAACACCTAACCCTAACCCTAACCTTAACCCTAACCCTTACCCTTACCCTAAACCTAACCTTAACCATAACACTTACCCTTAACCTTACCCTACCCATAACCCTAACCCTAACCCAAAACCTTACCCTTACCCTAACCCTAACACTAACCCTTACCCTAACCCTAACCCTAACTGTAACCCTTACCCTTACCCTTACTCTTACCCTAACCCTAAACATAACCCTAACCCTAAACCTAACAAACCCTTACCCTTACCCTAACCCTAACCCTAACCCTAACCCTTTCCCTAAACCTAACCCTAACCCTAACCCTAACACTTACCCTAACCCGAACCCTAACCCTAACCCTTACCCTTACCCTAACCCTAACCGTAAAATTAACTCCAACCCTAAACCTAACCCTAAACCTAACCCTTATCCTAACACTTACCCTAACCCTAACCCTAACCCTAACATTTACCCTTACCCTAACCCTAACCCTAACCCTTACCCTAACCCTAACCTAACCCTAACCCTAAGCCTAACACTTACCCTAACTGTAACCCTAACCCTGACCAAAACCCTTACCCTAAACCTAACCCTAACAATAACCCCAAGCCTAAACCTTAACCTAACCCTAACCCTAAACCTAACCGTAACCCTTACCCTTAACCAACCCTAAATCTAACTCTAACCCTAACCCTAATCCTAACCCTTAACCTAACCCTAACCCTAACCCTAAACCTTACCCTTAACCTAACCCTAAACCTAACTCTAACCCTATCCGAACCCTAACCCTTACCCTTAACCTAAACCTATCCCTAACCTTCACCCTAAACCTAACCCTAAACTTAACAATAACCCTTACCCTAACCCTAACCCTAAGCCTAACACTTACCCTAACCCTAACCCTAACCCTTACCCTAACCCTAACCCTGACCAAAACCCTTACCCTAAACCTAAACCTAACCCTAACCCCTAAGCCTAAACCTTAACCTAACCCTAACCATAAACCTAACCCTAACCCTTACCCTTAACCAACCCTAAATCTAACTCTAACCCTAACCCTAATCCTAACCCTTAACCTAACCCTAACCCTAACCCTAACCCTTACCCTAAACCTACCCTAAACCTAACTCTAACCCTATCCTAACCCTAACCCTTACCCTTACCCTAAACCTAACCCTAACCATCACCCTCAACCTAACCCTAACCCTAACCCTTACCCTAACCCTAACCCTAACCCTAACCCTACCCATTCCTCTAACCCTAACCCTAACCAAAACCCTAACCCCTAAACCTAACACTAACCCTAACCCTTCCCTTACCCTAACCCCAACATTAAACCTAACCATAACCCTAAGACTTACGATACCCTATCCCTAACCCCAAACCTAACCCTAAGGCTAACCCTAACCCTAACCCTAACCCAAATTCTTACCCTTAACCTAACCTAACCCTAACCATAACCCTAAACCTAACACTTACCCTTACCCTAACACTAACCCTAACCCTTACCCTAAACCTAACCTTAACACTTACCCTAAGCCTAACCCTTACACTAACCCTAACCCGAACCCTAACCCCTAACCCTAACCCTAACACTCACCCTAACCCTAAACCTAACTCTAACCCTTACCCTTATCCTAACCCTGACCCTAACCCTAACCCTAACCCTTACCCTAACCTAACCCTAACCCTAACCCTATCCAAAACCCCTATCCCTTAACCTAACCCTATCCCTAACACTTAAACTTATCCTATCCCTAACCCTAAACCTAACCCTAACCCTAACCCTAACCCTAAACCTAACCTTAACCCAAACACTCACCCTTACACTTACCCTAACCCTAAACCTAAACCTAACACTTACCATTAACCTAATCGTAACCCTAAACCTAACCCGAACCCGAACCCTAACCCTAACCCTTATCCTAGCCCTAACCCTAACCCTTACCCTAACCCTAACACTAACCTGAAGCCTAACCTCTAACCCTAAACCTAACCCTCACCCTAACCCTAACCCTAACCCTTACCCTTACCCTAACCCTTACCCTTACCCTTACCCTAACCCTAAACCTAACCCGAAACCTTACCCTTACCCTAACCCTAACCCTAATTCTAACCCTAACCCTTATCCTTAACTTAACCCTAACCCTAACCCTAACCCTAACCCTTAACCCTAAACCTAAACCTTACACTTACATTAACCCTAACCCTAACCCTAACCCCGAACCCTAACCCAACACTAACCCTAACCCCTATCATTTCCCTAACCCTAATCCTAACGCTAGCCCTAACCCTTACCTTAAGTCTAACCCTAACTCTAAGCCTAACCCTAACCCTTACCCTTACCCTAACCCTAAACCTAAACCTCACCCGAATCCTAATTCTAAACCTAACCATATCCCTCAACTTAACCCTAACCCTAACCATAACCCTAATCCTTACCCTTACCCTAACCCTAATGCTGAACATAACCATAACCCTAACCCTAACCCTTACCCTAACCCTAACCCTAACCCTAACATTTACCCTTACCCTAACCCTAAACCTAACCTAACCCTTACCCTTACCCTAACCCTAACCCTAAACCTAAACCTAACACTAACTCTTACCCTAACCCTAACCCTTACCATTACCCTAACCCTAACCCTAACCCTTAAGCTAAACCGAACCCTAACCCTTACCCTAACCCTAACCCTAAGCCTAACCCCTAACCCTAACCCTAAACCTAACTCTAAACCTAACCCTACCCCTACCCCTACCCCTAACCCTTACCCTAACTGTAACCCTAACCCTTACCCTAACCCTAACCCTAACCCTAACACTAACCCTTGCCCTTACCCTAACCTAACCCTAACACTAACACTTATCCTAACCCTAACCCTAAACCTAACTCTTAACCTTATCCTAAACCTAACCCTAACCTAACCCTCACCCTAACAATAACCCTATCCCAAACCTCTAACCCTAACCCTAATCCTAACCCTAATCCTCACCCTTATCCTCGACCTAACCCTAACACTTACCCTTACCCTAAACCCTACCCTAACCCTAACCCTAACCCTTACCCTAACCCTAACCCTAACCCTTACCCTTAGCCAAACCCTAAACCTAACCCTAACCCTAACCCTAACCCTAACCCTTACGCTTACGCTAACCCTAACCCTACAACTAACCCGAAACCTAACCCTAACCCCAAACCTAAACCTTACCCTTACCTTAACCCTAAACCTAACCCTTACCCTTACGCTTACCCTAACGCTAAACCTACCCTAAACCTAACCCTAACACTAACCCAAACACATACCCTTACCCTAAACCTAACCCTAACCCTAAACCTAACCCTAACCCTTACCCTAACCCTAACACTAACCACAACACTTACCATACCCTAAACCGAACCCTAACTTTAACCCCAACGCTAAACCTAATCCTAACCCTAACCTTAACCCTAACCCTAAACCTAACCCTAACCCTAATCCTTATCCTTACCCAAACCCTAACCCTAACCCAATGCCTAACCCTACACATAACCCTAAACCTAACCCTTACCCTTACCCTAACCCTAACCCTAACCCTAACCCTTACCCTAACCCTACCACTAACTACAACACTTACCATACCCTAAACCGAACCCTAACTTTAACCCCAACGCTAAACCTAATCCTAAACCTAACTTTAACCCTAACCCTAAACCTAACCCTAACCCTCAACCTTACCCTAACCCTAACCCTAACCCTAAACTTAATCCTAACCCTTACCCTAAACCTAACCCTAACCCTAACCCTTATCCTTACCCTAACCCTAACCCTAACTCTAACCCTAACCCTAAACCTTTCTCTAACTCTTACACTTACCCTAACGCTACACCTAACCCTAACCCTAACCCTAACCCTAACTGTAAACCTAACCCTAACCCTAACCTTAACCCTAACCCTTACCCTAACCCTAAACCTAACCTTAACCATAACACTTACCCTTAACCTTACCCTACCCATAACCCTAACCCTAACCCAAAACCTTACCCTTACCCTAACCCTAACACTAACCCTAACCCTAACCCTAACCCTTTCCCTTAACCTACCCCTACCCCTAACCCTAACACTTATCCTAACCCGAACCCTAACCCTAACCCTTACCCTTACCCTAACCCTAACCGTAAAATTAACCCCAACCCTAAACCTAACCCTAAACCTAACCCTTACCCTAACACTTACCCTAACCCTAACCCTAACCCTAACATTTACCCTTACCCTAACCCTAAACCTAACCCTAACCCTTACCCTAACCCTAACCTAACCCTAACCCTAAGCCTAACACTTACCCTAACTGTAACCCTAACCCTTACCCTAACCCTAACCCTGACCAAAACCCTTACCCTAAACCTAACCCTAACCCTAACCCCTAAGCCTAAACGTTAACCTAACCCTAACCCTAAACCTAACCCTAACCCTTACGCTTAACCAACCCTAAATCTAACTCTAACCCTAACCCTAATCCTAACCCTTAACCTAACCCTAACCCTAACCCTAAACCTTACCCTTAACCTAACCCTAAACCTAACTCTAACCCTATCCTAACCCTAACCCTTACCCTTAACGTAAACCTATCCCTAACCTTCACCTTAAACCTAACCCTAAACCTAACAATAACCCTTACCCTAACCCTAACCCTAAGCCTAACACTTACCCTAACCCTAAACCTAACCCTTACCCTAACCCTAACCCTGACCAAAACCCTTACCCTAAACCTAAACCTAACCCTAACCCCTAAGCCTAAACCTTAACCTAACCCTAACCCTAAACCTAACCCTAACCCTTACCCTTAACCAACCCTAAATCTAACTCTAACCCTAACCCTAATCCTAACCCTTAACCTAACCCTAACCCTAACCCTAACCCTAACCCTTACCCTAAACCTACCCTAAACCTAACTCTAACCCTATCCTAACCCTAACCCTTACCCTTACCCTAAACCTAACCCTAACCGTCACCCTCAACCTAACCCTAACCCTAACCCTTACCCTAACCCTACCCCTAACCCTAACCCTTCCTCTAACCCTAACCCTAACCAAAACCCTAACCCCTAACCCTAACACAAACGCTAACCCTTCCCTTACCCTAACCCCAACATTAAACCTAACCATAACCCTAAGACTTACGATACCTATCCCTAACCCCAAACCTAACCCTAAGGCTAACCCTAACACTAACCCTAACCCAAATTCTTACCCTTAACCTAACCTAACCCTAACCATAACCCTAACCCTAACACTTACCCTTACCCTAGCACTAACCCTAACCCTTACCCTAACCCTAACCTTAACACTTACCCTAAGCCTAACCCTTACACTAACCCTAACCCGAACCCTAACCCCTAACCCTAACCCTAACACTCACCCTAACCCTAAACCTAACTCTAACCCTTACCCTTATCCTAACCCTGACCCTAACCCTAACCCTAATCCTTACCCTACCCTAACCCTAACCCTAACCCTAACCAAAACCCCTATCCCTTAAACTAACCCTAACCCTAACACTTAAGCTTATCCTATCCCTAAACCTAACCCTAACCTAACCCTAACCTAACCCTAAACCTAACCTTAACCCAAACACTCACCCTTACACTTACCCTAACCCTAAACCTAAACCTAACACTTACCATTAACCTAATCGTAACCCTAAACCTAACCCGAACCCGAACCCTAACCCTAACCCTTATCCTAGCCCTAACCCTAACCCTTACCCTAACCCTAACCCTAACCTGAAGCCTAACCCCTAACCCTAAACCTAACCCTCAACCTAACCCTAACCCTAACCCTTACCCTTAACCTAATCCTTACCCTTACCCTTACCCTAACCCTAAACCTAACCCGAAACCTTACCCTTACCCTAACCCTAACCCTAACTCTAACCCTAACCCTTATCCTTAACTTAACCCTAAACCTAACCCTAACCCTAACTCTAACCCTTAACCCTAAACCTAAACCTTACACTTACATTAACCCTAACCCTAACCCTAACCCTAACCCTAACCCTGAACCCTAACCCAACCCTAACCCTAACCCCTACCATTTCCCTAACCCTAACCCTAACCCTAGCCCTAACCCTTACCTTAAGTCTAACCCTAACACTAAGCCTAACCCTAACCCTTACCCTTACCCTAACCCTAAACCTAACCTAACCCTTACCCTTACCCTAACCCTAACCCTAAACCCTAAACCTAACCTAACACTAACTCTTACCCTAACCCTAACCCTTACCATTACCCTAACCCTAACCCTAACCCTTAAGCTAAACCGAACCCTAACCCTTACCCTAACCCTAACCCCTAAGCCTAACCCCTAACCCTAACCCTAAACCTAACTCTAAACCTAACCCTACCCCTACCCCTACCCCTAACCCTTACCCTAACTGTAACCCTAACCCTTCCTCTAACCCTAACCCTAACCAAAACCCTAACCCCTAACCCTAACACTAACCCTAACCCTTCCCTTACCCTAACCCCAACATTAAACCTAACCATAACCCTAAGACTTACGATACCCTATCCCTAACCCCAAACCTAACCCTGAGGCTAACCCTAACCCTAACCCTAACCCAAATTCTTACCCTTAACCTAACCTAACCCTAACCATAACCCTAACCCTAACACTTTCCCTTACCCTAGCACTAACCCTAACCCTTACCCTAACCCTAACCTTAACACTTACCCTAAGCCTAACCCTTACACTAAACCTAACCCGAACCCTAACCCCTAACCCTAACCCTAACACTCACCCTAACCCTAAACCTAACTCTAACCCTTACCCTTATCCTAACCCTGACCCTAACCCTAACCCTAATCCTTACCCTAACCTAACCCTAACCCTAACCCTAACCAAAACCCCTATCCCTTAATCTAACCCTAACCCTAACACTTAAGCTTATCCTATCCCTAACCCTAACCCTAACCCTAACCCTAAACCTAAACCTAACCTTAACCCAAACACTCACCCTTACACTTCCCTTACCCTAAACCTAAAACTAACACTTACCATTAACCTAATCCTAACCCTAAACCTAACCCGAACCCGAACCCTAACCCTAACCCTTATCCTAGCCCTAACCCTAACCCTTACCCTAACCCTAACCCTAACCTGAAGCCTAACCCCTAACCCTAAACCTAACCCTCACCCTAACCCTAACCCTAAACCTTACCCTTACCCTAACCCTTACCCTTACCCTTACCCTAACCCTAAACCTAACCCGAAACCTTACCCTTACCCCTAAACCTAACCCTAACTCTAACCCTAACCCTTATCCTTAACTTAACCCTAACCCTAACCCTAACCCTAACTCTAACCCTTAACCCTAAACCTAAACCTTACACTTACATTAACCCTAACCCTAACCCTAACCCTAACCCCGAACCCTAACCCAACCCTAACCCTAACCCCTACCATTTCCCTAACCCTAACCCTAACCCTAGCCCTAACCCTTACCTTAAGTCTAACCCTAACACTAAGCCTAACCCTAACCCTTACCCTTACCCTAACCCTAAACCTAAACCTCACCCGAATCCTAATTCTAAACCTAACCATATCCCTCAACTTAACCCTAACCCTAACCATAACCCTAACCCTTACCCTTACCCTAACCCTAACCCTGAACCTAACCCTAACCCTAACCCTAACCCTTACCATAACCCTAACCCTAACCCTAACATTTACCCTTACCCTAACCCTAACCCTAACCCTAACCCTTACCCTTACCCTAACCCTAAACCTAAACCTAAACCTAACACTAACTCTTACCCTAACCCTAACCCTTACCATTACCCTAACCCTAACCCTTAAGCTAAACCGAACCCAAACCCTTACCCTAACCCTAAGCCTAACCCCTAACCCTAACCCTAAACCTAACTCTAAACCTAACCCTACCCCTAACCCTACCCCTAACCCTTAACCTAACTGTAACCCTAACCCTTACCCTAACCCTAACCCTAACCCTAACACTAACCCTTGCCCTTACCCTAAACTAACCCTAACACTAACACTTATCCTAACCCTAACCCTAAACCTAACTCTTAACCTTATCCTAAACCTAACCCTAAACTAACCCTCACCCTAACACTAACCCTATCCCAAACCTCTAACCCTAACCCTAATCCTAACAATAATCCTTACCCTTATCCTCAACCTAACCCTAACACTTACCCTTACCCTAAACCCTACCCTAACCCTAACCCTAACCCTTACCCTAACCCTAACCCTAACCCTTACCCTTAGCCAAACCCTAAACCTAACCCTAACCCTAACCCTAACCCTTACGCTTACCCTAACCCTAACCCTATAACTAACCCGAAACCTAACCCTAACCCCAAACCTAAACCTTACCCTTACCTTAACCCTAAACCTAACCCTTACCCTTACGCTTACCCTAACGCTAAACCTACCCTAAACCTAACCCTAACACTAACCCAAACACATACCCTTACCCTAACCCTAACCCTAACCCTAAACCTAACCCTAACCCTTACCCTAACCCTAACACTAACCACAACACTTACCATACCCTAAACCGAACCCTAACTTTAACCCCAACGCTAAACCTAATCCTAACCCTAACCTTAACCCTAACCCTAAACCTAACCCTAACCCTAATCCTTATCCTTACACAAACCCTAACCCTAACCCAATGCCTAACCCTAAACATAACCCTAAACCTAACCCTTACCCTTACCCTAACCCTAACCCTAACCCTAACCCTTACCCTAACCCTAACACTAACCACAACACTTACTATACCCTAAACCGAACCCTAACTTTAACCCCAACGCTAAACCTAATCCTAACCCTAACCTTAACCCTAACCCTAAACCTAACCCTAACCCTCAACCTTACCCTAACCCTAACCCTAACCCTAACCCTAAACTTAATCCTAACCCTTACCCTAAACCTAACTCTAACCCTAACCCTTATCCTTACCCTAACCCTAACCCTAACTCTAACCCTAACCCTAACCCTAAACCTAACCCTAACTCTTACACTTACCCTAACGCTACACCGAACCCTAACCCTAACCCTAACCCTAACTGTAAACCTAACCCTAACCCTAACCTTAACCCTAACCCTTACCCTTACCCTAAACCTAACCTTAACCATAACACTTACCCTTAACCTTACCTTACCCATAACCCTAACCCTAACCCAAAACCTTACCCTTACCCTAACCCTAACACTAACCCTTACCCTAACCCTAACCCTAACTGTAACCCTTACCCTTACCCTTACCCTTACCCTAACCCTAAACATAACCCTAACCCTAAACCTAACCCCAACCCTTACCCTTACCCTAACCCTAACCCTAACCCTTTCCCTAAACCTAACCCTAACCCTAACACTTACCCTAACCCGAACCCTAACCCTAACCCTTACCCTTACCCTAACCCTAACCGAAAAATTAACCCCAACCCTAAACCTAACCCTAAACCTAACCCTTACCCTAATACTTACCCTAACCCTAACCCTAACCCTAACATTTACCCTTACCTTAACACTAACCCTAACCCTAACCCTTACCCTAACCCTAACCTAACCCTAACCCTAAGCCTAACACTTACCCTAACTGTAACCCTAACCCTTACCCTAACCCTAACCGTAAAATTAACCCCAACCCTAAACCTAACCCTAAACCTAACCCTTACCCTAACACTTACCCTAACCCTAACCCTAACCCTAACATTTACCCTTACCCTAACCCTAACCCTAACCCTAACCCTAATCCTTACCCTAACCCTAACCTAACCCTAACCCTAAGCCTAACACTTACCCTAACTGTAACCCTAACCCTTACCCTAACCCTAACCCTGACCAAAACCCTTACCCTAAACCTAACCCTAACCCTAACCTGTAAGCCTAAACCTTAACCTAACCCTAACCCTAAACCTAACCCTAACCCTTACCCTTAACCAACCCTAAATCTAACTCTAACCCTAACCCTAATCCTAACCCTTAACCTAACCCTAATCCTAACCCTAACCCTTACCCTAAACCTTCCCTAAAACTAACTCTAAACCTATCCTAACCCTAACCCTTACCCTTACCCTAAACCTAACCCTAACCGTCACCTTCAACCTAACACTAACCCTAACCCTACCCCTAACCCTAACCCTTCCTCTAACCCTAACACTAACCAAAACCCTAACCCCTAACCCTAACACTAACCCTAACCCTTCCCTTACCCTAACCCCAACATTAAACCTAACCATAACCCTAAGACTTACGATACCCTATCCCTTACCCCAAACCTAACCCTAAGGCTAACCCTAACCCTAACCCTAACCCAAATTCTTACCCTTAACCTAACCTAACCCTAACCATAACCCTAACCCTAACCATAACCCTAACCCTAACACTTACCCTTACCCTAACACTAACCCTAACCCATACCCTAACCCTAACCTTAACACTTACCCTAACCCTAACCATTACACTAACCCTAACCCGAACCCTAACCCCTAACCCTAACCCTAACCCTAACCCTTACCCTAACCTAACCCTAACCCTAACCCTAACCAAAACCCCTATCCCTTAACCTAACCCTAACCCTAACACTTAACCTTATCCTATCCCTAACCCTAACCCTAACCCTAACCCTAAACCTAACCTTAACCCAAACACTCACCCTTACACTTACCCTAACCCTAAACCTAAACCTAAACCTAACACTTACCATTAACCTAATCCTAAACCTAAACCTAACCCGAACCCGAACCCTAAACCTAACCCTTATCCTAGCCCTAACCCTAACCCTTACCCTAACCCTAACCCTAACCTGAAGCCTAACCCCTAACCCTAAACCTAACCCTCACCCTAACCCTAACCCTTACCCTTACCCTAACCCTTACCCTTACCCTTACCCTAACCCTAAACCTAACCCGAAACCTTACCCTTACCCTAACTCTAACCCTAAGTCTAACCCTAACACTTATCCTTAACTTAACCCTAACCCTAACCCTAACTCTATCCCTTAACCCTAAACCTAAACCTTACACTTACATTAACCCTAACCCTAACCCTAACCCCGAACCCTAACCCAACCCTAACCCTAACCCCTACCATTTCCCTAACCCTAACCCTAACCCTAGCCCTAACCCTTACCTTAAGTCTAACCCTAACACTAAGCCTAACCCTAACCCTTACCATTACCCTAACCCTAAACCTAAACCTCACCCGAATCCTAATTCTAAACCTAACCATATCCCTCAACTTAACCCTAACCCTAAACATAACCCTAACCCTTACCCTTACCCTAACCCTAACCCTGAACCTAACCCTAACCCTAACCCTAACCCTTACCCTAACCCTAACCCTACCCCTAACCCAAACATTTACCCCTACCCTAACCCTAACCCTCGCACTAACCCTAACTTTTACCCTAACCCTAAACCTAACCCTAAAAATTACCCTAACACTAACCCCTAACCCTAACCCTTACCCTAACCCTAACCTTAACCCTAACCCTTACCATTACCCTAAACCTAACAGTAACCCTAACCCTAATCTTAACCTTAACCTAACCCTAACTCTTAACCTAACCCTAACCCTAAACCTAACCCTAAACCTAATCCTAACCATAACCCCAAATCTTACCTAAACCTAACACTAAACTTAACCCTAACCCTAACCCTAACACTAATGCCTAGCCTTATCTAAACCCTAACCCTAACCCTAACCCCTAACCCAAACCCTAACCCTAACCCTAACCCTTACCCTAACACTTACCCTAACCCTAACTCTAATGCTAAACCTAACACTTACCCTCACTCTAAACCTTACCCTAAGCCTAACCCTTACCCTCACCCTAACCCTAAACTTAACCCCAACCCTAAATCTAACCCTAACCCTCCCCCTTACCCTAACACTTACCCTAACCCTAACCCTAAACCTTACCTATCCCTAACCCTAACCCTAACCCTTACCCAAACCTTAACCCTAACCCTAACCTTTACACTAACCCTAACCCTAACCCTAGCCCTAACCCCTAATCCTAACCCTTAAACAAACCCTAACCCTAACCCTAACCCTTACCCTTAACCAACCCTAAATCTAACTCTAACCCTAACCCTAACCCTAACCCTTACCCTAACCTAACCCTAACCCTTACCCTAACCCTGACCCTAACCCTAACCCTAAACCTAACCCTAACCCTAATCCTAACCTTAACCCTAAGGCTAACCCTTGCCCTTACCCTAACCCTAACCCTAACCCTAACCCTTACCCTTACCCTAACCCTAACCATAAACCTAACCCTAAACCTAACCCTAACCCTAACCTTAACCCTAACCCTAACCCTAACCCTAACCTAACCCTAACCCTAACCCTTACCCTAACACCAACCCTAACCCTAACCCTTACCCTTACCCTAACCCTAACCCTAAACCTAATCCTAATCCTAAACCTAACCCTTACCCTAACCCTAACCCTAAAACTAACCCTAACCCTTACACTTGCCCTAACCTAAACCTAACCCTAACCCCGACCCTAATTTTAACCCTAACCCTTACCCTTACCCTAACCCTAAGCGTAACCCTAACCCTAACCCTAACACTTACCCTTACCCTAATTCTAACCCTAACCCTAACACATAACCTTAGCCTAACCCTAACCCTAACCCTAAACATAACCCTAACCCTATCCCTAACCCTAATCCTTAAACGTACCCTATCCCTAAACCTATCCTTAACCCCAACCCTAAACCTAACCCTAACCCTAACCCTAACCCTTACCCTTACCCTATCCCTAACCCTAACCCTAACCCTAACCATTACCCTAACACTATCCCTAATCCTAACCCTAACCCTTACCATTACCCTAACCCTAACCCTAACCCTAAGCCTAACCCTATCACTTACCCTAACCCTAACACTTGCACTTACCCTAACCCTAACCCTTATCTTATCCCTACCCCTAAACCTAACCCTAACCCTTAACCTAAACCTAACACTAACCCTAACCCCTAACCCTAACCCTAACCCTACCCCTTACTCTAACCCTAACCCTAAACTCAATCTTAACCTTAACCCTAACCCTAACCCATACCCTTACCCTACCCTAACCCTAACCCTCACCCATACCCTAACCCTTACCCTAACCCTAACCCTAACACTTACCCTACCCCTAAATCTAACCCTAACCTCAACCTTAACCCTAAGCCTAAACATAACCCTAACCCTTACCCTTACCCTTACCCTAACCCTAACCCTAACCCTAAACCTAACACTTACACTATCCCTAACCCTAACCCTAACACTTACCCTTACCCTAACCCTAACCCTAACCTTAACCCCAACCCTAAACCTAACCCTAACCCTAACCCTTACACTTACCCTATCCCTAACCCTAACCCTAACACTTACCCTCACCCTAACCCTAACCCTAAACTCAAACTTAACCCTAACCTAACCCTAAACCTAACCCTAACCTTACTCTAACACTAAGCCTAAACCTAACCCTAACCCTAACCCTAACCTTACCCTAACCCTAACCCTAACCCTAACCCTAACCCTAACCTCAACCTTAACCCTAACCCTAACCCTAACCCCTACTGTTACCCTAACACTAAGCCTAACCCTAACCCTAACCCTAACACTAACCCTTACCCTAACCATAACACTAATCCTAACCCTAAACCTAACCCTAACCCTAACCTTAACCCTAACCCTAACCTAACCCTTACCCTTACGCTAACCCTAACTCTAACCTTAACCCCAACACTAAACCTAACCCTAACCCTAACCCTAACCCTTACCCTAACCCTAACCATAACCCTAACCCTTACCTTAACCCTAACCCTAATCATAACCCTAACCCTTACCCTTACCCTCACCCTAACCTTAACTCTAACATTTATCCTTACCCTAATCCTAACTCTAACCTAACCCTAACCCTAAACCTAACCCTTACACTTAGCCTAACCCTAAACCTAAGCCTAACCCTTACCCTTAGCCTATCCCTAAATCTAATCCTAACCCTGACCCTAACTGTAACCCTAACCCTTACCCTAACCCTAAACCTAACCGTAACCCTAAACCTAACCCTAACACTTACCCTAACCCTAACCCTAACCCAAACTCTAACCCTAACACATAACCTTACCCTAACCCTAACCCTAACCCTAACCCTAAACCTAAACCTCATCCTAACCCTAAACCTAACACTAAGCATAACCCTAACACTAACCCTAATCATTAAATGTACCCTAACCCTAACCTAACCATAACCCCAACCCCAAAACCTAACCCTAACCCTTAACCTTACCCTATCTCTAACCCTAAACCTAACCCTAATCCTAATCCTAACCATTACCCTAACCCTAACCCTAATCCTAACCCTAACCCTTATCCTTACCCTAACCCTAACTTTAACCCTAAACCTAACCCTTACTCTTACCCTAACCCTAACCCTTACCCTTACCCTAACCCTAACCCTAAACCTTAAACTAACCCTAACCCTAACCCTAAAACTTACACTAACCCTAAGCCTAAGCCTAACCCGTAACCCTAACCCAAAACCTAAGTCTAACCCTAACCCTAACCCTAATCCTAACCCCTACCGTAACCCTAACCCTTACCCTAACCCTAACCATAACCCTCACCCTAACCTTAACCCTAACCCTAACCCTAACCCTAAACTTAACCCTAACCCTAACGCTAACCCTTGCCCTTACTCTAACCCTAACCCTAAAGCTAACACTAACCCTAACCCTAAACCTAACCCTAACCATAACCTTAACCCTGACCCTAACCCTAACCCTAACCTAACACTAACCCTAACCCTTACCCTAACACCAACCCTAACCCTAACCCTTACCCTTACCCTAACCCTAATCCTACACCTAACCCTAATCCTAAACCTAACCCATATCCTTACCCTAACCCTAAACCTAACCCTAACCCTTACACTTGCCCTAACCCTAAACCTAACCCTAACCCTGACCCTAACTTTCACCCTAACTCTTACCCTTACCCTAACCCTAACCGTAACCCTAACCCTAACCCTAACACTTACCCTAACCCTAATCCTAAACCTAACCCTAACTCATAACCTTAGCCTAACCCTAACCCTAAACCTAAGCATAACCCTAACCCTATGCCTCACCCTAATCCTTAAACGTACCCTATCCCTAAACCTCCTTAAGGCCAACCCTAAACCTAACCCTAACCCTAACCCTAACCCTTACCCTTAACCTATCCCTAACCCTAACCCTAACCCTAACCATTACCCTAACCCTATCCCTAATCCTAACTCTAACCCTTACCTTTACCCTAACCCTAACCCTAACCCTATACCTAACCCTATCACTTACCCTAACCCTAACACTTACCTTACCCTAACCCTAACCCTAACCCTAACCCTAACCCTTAAACTAACCCTAACCCTAAGCCCAAGCCTTACCCTAACCCTAACCCTAAGCCTAACCACTAACCCTAACCCAAACCCTAACCCTAACCCTTACCCTAACCCTAACCCTAACTCTAACTCTAACCTTAACCCTAACACTAACCTTAACCCGAACCTTAACCCTAACCCTAACGCTAACCCTTGCCTTACCCTAACCTAACCCTAAACCTAACACTAACCCTAACCCTAACCCTAACCCTAACCCTTACCCTTACCCTAACCCTAACCCTAACCCTAACCTAAACCCTAACCCTAACCCTATCCCTAACCCTCACCTTACCGTAACCCTAACGCTAAAACTAACCCTAACCGTAACCCTAACCCTAACCCTAACCCTAACCTAACCCTAACCCTAACACCTAAACCTAACCCTAACCCTAACCCTAAACCTAACCCTAACACTTACACTTAACCTAACCCTAACCCTTATCTTATCCCTACCCCTAAACCTAACCCTATCCCTAAACCTCACCTTACCTTAACCCTAACGCTAAAACTAACCCTAACCCTAACCGTAACCCTAACCCTAACCCTAACTCTAACCCTAACCTTAACCCTAACCCTTAACCTAAACCTAGCACTAACCCTAACCCCTAACCCTAACCCTAACCCTTACTCTAACCCCAACCCTAAACCTAAACCTAATCCTAACCCTAAACCTAAACCTAACCCTAACTCTAACCTCAACCTTAACACTAACCCTAACCCTAACCCCTACTCTTACCCTAACACTAAGCCTAACCCTAACCCTAACCCTAACACTAACCCTTACCCTAACCATAACACTAATCCTAAACCAAAACCTAACCCTAACCCTAACCTTAACCCTAACCCTAACCTAAACCTTACCCTTATGCTATCCCAAACCCTAACCTTAACCCCAACACTAAACCTAACCCTAACCCTAAGCCTAACCCTTACCGTAACCCTAACCCTAAACCTAACCCTTACCCTAACCCTAAACCTAATCTTCACCTTAACCCTATCCCTTACCCTTACCCTCACCCTAATCTTAACTCTAACATTTATCCTTACCCTAACCCTAACACTAACCTAACCCTAACCCTAAACCTAAACCTTACCCGTAGCCAAACCCTAAACCTAACACTAACCCTAAACCTTACCCTTACCCTAACCTAAATCTAACCCTAACCCTGACCCTAACTTTAACCCTAACCCTTACCCATACCCTAACCCTAACCGTAACCCTAAACCTAACCCTAACACTTACCCTAACTCTAACCCTAACTCAAACGCTAACCTTAACACATAACCTTACCCTAACCCTAACCCTAACCCTAAACCTAACCCTAATCCTAACCCTAACCCTAACCCTAAGCATAACCCTAACCCTAACCCTAATCATTAAACTTAACCTAACCCTAAACCTAACCATAACCCCAACCCCAAAACCTAACCCTAACCCTAACCCTAACACTTACCCTTACCCTATCCCTAAGCCTAAACCTAACCCTAATCCTAACCCTAACCATTACCCTAACCCTATCCCTAATCCTAACCCTAACCGTTATCCTTACCCTAACTCTAACTCTAACCCTAAACCTAACCCTAACTCTTACCCTAAACCTAACCCTTACCCTTGCCCTAACCCTAACCCTAAACCTTAAACTAACCCTAACCCTAACCCTAAAACTTACACTAACCCTAACCCTAAGCCTAACCCCTAACCCTAATCCTAAAACTAACTCTAACCCTAACTCGAACCCTAAACCTAACCCCTACCGTAACCCTTACCCTTACCCTAACCCTAACCCTAACCCTCACCCTAACCTTAACCTAACCCTAACCCTAACCCTAAACTTAACCCTAATCCTAACGCTAACCCTTGCCCTTACCCTAACCCT
>NW_028327596.1:499881-502381 GCF_031878675.1 Megascapheus bottae
TTAACCTAACCCTAACCGTAACCCTTACCCTTACCCTAACACTTAGCCTAACCCCAACCCTCACCCTAACCCTATCCCTTACCCTAACCATAACCCTAATCCTAACCCTAAACCTTACCCTAACCCTAACCCTAACCCTAACCCTAAACCTTACCCTCCCCTCCCCTTACCCTAAACCTAACCCTAACCTTAACCCTAACACTTGCCATTACCCTAAACCTAACCCTAACCCTAAAACTTACCCTTACCCGTGCCCTAACCATAACCCTAACCCTAACATTAAACCTTACACTTACCATAACCCTAACACTAACCCTTACCCTAACCCTAACCCTAACTCTAACCGTTACCCTTACCCTTACCCTTACCCTTACCCTAACTCTAAACCTAACCCTAACCCTAAACCTAAACCTAGCCCTTATCCTTACCCTATCCCTAACCCTAACCCTAACCCTTATCCTAACCCTAACCCTAACCCTAACCCTAACACTTACATTAACCCTAACCCTAACCCTAACCCTTATCCTTACCCTAACCCTAACCCAAAACTTAACCCCAACCCTAAACCTAACCCTAACCCTAACCCTTACCCTAAAACTTACCCTAACCCTAACCTAACTCTACCACTTACCCTTACCCTAACCCTAAACCTAACCCTAACACTTACCCTAACCCTAACCCTATACCTAAGCCTAACCCTAACCCTAACCCTAACCCTAAATCTAACCGTTACCCTTACCATTACCCTTACCCTTATACCCTTACCCTAACTCTAAACCTAACCCTAACCCTAACCCTAACCCTAACCTTAACCCTAACCCTAACCCTAACCCTTACCATAACCCTAAACCAAACCCTAACCCTAACCCTCACCTGAACCCTAACCCTAAACCTAATCCTAACCCTAACCCTTATCCTTACCCTAACCCTAACCCTAAACTTAACCCCAACCCTAAACCTAACCCTAACCGTAACCCTTACCCTAAAACTTACCCTAACCCTAACCCTAACTCTACCACTTACCCTTACCCTAACCCTAAACCTAACCCTAACCCTTATCCTTACCCAAACCCTAACCCTAACCCAATCCCTAACCCTAACCCTAACCCTAACCCTAAACCTATCCCTAAACCTAAACCTAACACTAACCCTAACCCTAACCCTAACCCTAAGTCTTACCCTTACCCTAACCCTAACCCTAAACCTAACTCTCACCCTAACCCTAACCCTAACCCTAACCTCTAACCCTAACCCTAAAACTAACCCTAATCCTTGCCCTTATCCTAAACCTAACCCTAACACTAACACTTACCTTACCCTAAGAACTAGCCTAACCCTAACCCCAACCCTAAGCCTTACCCTAACCCTAACCCTAACCTAACCCTTACCCTTACCCTAACCCTAACGCCAACACTAAACCTAACCCTAATCCTAATCCTTACCCTTAACCTAAACCTAACCCTAACCCTTACCCTAAACCTAACCCTAAACCTAACCCTAACACTAAACCTAACCCTAACCCTAACCCTAACAGTTACCCTTACCCTCACCCTAACCCTAACCCTTAACCTAACCCTAACACTAACACTAACCCCTTACCGAAACTCTAACCCTAACCCTAACCCCTAACCCTAACCCTAACCATAACCAAAACCCTTACCCGTATCCTAACCCCTACCCTAACCCTAACCTTATCCCTAACCCTTACCCTAACCCTTACCCTTACCATAACCCTAACCCTAACCCTAACGTTAACCCCAACACTAAACCTAACCCTAACCCTAACCATAACCCTAACCCTAACCCTAACCCTAACAATAACCATAACCATAACCCTAACCCTAACCATAACCCTAACACTTATCCTAAGACTAACCCTAACCCTAACCATAACATTAACCCTAACTATAACCATAACCATAACCCTAACCCTAAACCTAACCCTAACCTTAACCCCAACACTAAACCTAACCCTAACCCTAACCCTAAACCCTTACCCTTACCCTAACCCTAACCCTAAACTTAACCCTAACGCTAATCCTAAACCTAACCCTTACACTTACCCTAACCCTAACCCTAAACCTAACCCTAACCCTAACCATAACCATAACCCTTACCCTTACCCTAACCGTAACCCTAACCCTAAACCTAACCCTAACCCTAACCCTAACCCTAACCCTTACCCTTAAACTAACAATAACCCTAACCCTTACCCTAACCCAAAACCTAACCCTAACCCTTACCCTTACCCTCACCCTTACCCTAAACTTAACAATAGCCCCAACCTTATCCCTTATCCTTACCCAAACCCTAACCCTAACCCTGTCCCTAACCCCTAACCCTAACCCTAAACCTAATCCTTACCCTTAACCTAAACCTAACCCTAAACCTAACCCTAAACCTTACCCTTACCCTAAACCTAACCCTAACCCTAACCCTAACCTTAACCCTAACCCTTACCCTAAACCTAAACCTTACCCTAACCCTAACCCTAACCCTA
>NW_028327596.1:507381-509881 GCF_031878675.1 Megascapheus bottae
CCTAACCCCTAACCCTAACCCTTAACCTAACCCTAACACTAACCCTAACCCTAACCCTTACCCTTAACCAAACTTAAATCTAAATTTAACCCTAAACCTAACCCTAACCCTTAACCTAACCCTAACCCTAAACCTAACTCTAACCCTAACCTAAACCTAACCCTAACCCTTAACCTAACCAAACCCTAACGCTAAACCTAACCCTCACCCTAACCCTAACCATAACCTCTAACCCTAACCCTAAACCTAACCCTAATCCTTACCCTTAACCTAAACCTAACCCTAACACTAACCCTTGCCCTTATCCTAAACCCTATCCTAACCCTAACCCTAACCCTAACCCTTACCCTAACCCTAAGCCTAACCATAACCCTTACCCTTACCCTAACCCTAAACCTAACCCTAAACCTAACCCTAACCCTTACCCTTACCCTAACCCTAATCCTAACCCTAACCTTAACCCTAACCCTAACCCTAACCCTTACCCGTACCCTAACCCTAATCCTAACAATAACCCTAAACCTAACCCTAACCCTAACTCTCACCCTTACCCTAACACTAAGCCTAATCCTAACCCTAACCCTAACCCTAACCCTTACCCTAACCATAACCCTAATCCTAACCCTAAGCCTAACCCTAACCCTAACCTTAACCCTAACCCTAAACCTATCCTAACCCTTATCCTTACCCTAACCCTAACCCTAAACCTAACCCTTACCCTAACCCTAAACCTATCCTTAACTCAAACATTTATCCTAACCCTAACTGTAACCCTAAACCTAACCCTAACCCTAAACCTAACCCTTATCCTTACCCTAACCGTAAACCTAACCCTAAACCTTACTCTTACCCTAACCCTAACCCTAACCCTAACCCTGACCCTAATTTTAACCCTAACCCTTACCCTTACCCTAACCCTAACTGTAACCCTAACCCTAACCATAACACTTACACTAATCCTAACCCTAACCCTAACCCTAAACCTAACCGTAACACATAACCTTACCCTAACCATAACCCTAAACTTAACCCTAACCCCAACCCTAACTCTAACACTTACCCTAACCCTAACCCTGACCCTAACCCTAACCTTACCCTAACGCTAACACTAACCCTAACCCCTAACCCTAACCCTAAACCTAACCCTATCACATAACCTTACCCTAACCCTAACCCTAACCTTAACCCTAAACCTAAACCTAACCCTAATCCTAACCCTAACCCTAAGCATAACCCTAAACCTAACCCTAACCGCAATCCTTCAACGTACCCTAAACCTAAACCTAAACTTAACCCCAACCCTAACCCTAACCCTAACCCTAACCCTTTCCCTAACCCTATCCCTAACCCTAAACCTAACCCTAACCCTGACCCTAACCATTACCCTAACACTAACCCTAATTCTAACCCTAAACCTTACCCTTACCCTAACCCTAACCCTAACCCTAAACCTAACACTAACTCTTACCCTAACCCTAACCCTTACCCTTACCCTAACCCTAACCCTTAAACTAAACCGAACCCTAACCCTTACCCTAACCCTAACCCTAAGCCTAACCCCTAACCCTAACCCTAAACCTAACTCTAAACCTAACCCTAACCCTACCCCTACCCCTAACCCTAACCCTAACCCTAACTGTAACCCTAACCCTTACCCTAACCCTAACCCTAACCCTAACGGTAACCCTTGCCCTTACCCTAACCTAACCCTAAACCTAACACTTATCCTAACCCTAACCCTAAACCTAACCCTCACCCTAACCCTAACCCTAACCCTAACCTGTAACCCTAACCCTAATCCTAACCCTAATCCTTACCTTTATCCTCAACCTAACCCTAACACTTACCCTTACCCTAAACCCTACCCTAACCCTAACCCTAACCCTTACCCTAACCCTAACACTAACCATTACCCTTAGCCTAACCCTAAACCTAACCCTAACCCTAACACTAACCCTTACGCTTACCCTAAACCGAACCCTATAACTAACCCGAAACCTAACCCTAACCCCAAACCTAAACCTTACCCTTACCTTAACCCTAAACCTTACCCTTATCCTTACGCTTACCGTAACGCTAAAGCTACCCTAAACCTAACCCTAACACTAACCCGAACACATACCCTACCCTAACCCTAACCCTAACCCTAACCCTAACCGTAACCCTAACCCTAACCCTAACCCTAACGTAAACCTTACCCTTACCCTAACCCTAACCCTAACCTTAACCCCAACCTAAACCTAACCCTAACCCTAACCCAAACCCTTAACCCTAACCCTAACCCTTACCCTAACCCTTACCCTAAGATTAACCCTAACCTTAAACCTAACCCTTACCCTTACCCTCACCCTAACCTTAACTCTAACATTTATTCTTACCCTAACATAACCCTAAACCTAACCCTAACCCTAAACCTAACCCTTACCCTTACCCTAAACTTAAACCTAACCCTAACCCTTACCCTTACTCTAACCCTAACCCTAACCCTAACCCTGACCCT
>NW_028327596.1:514881-525597 GCF_031878675.1 Megascapheus bottae
TAACCCTAACCCTAACCCTAACCCTAACCCTTACCCTAACCCTAACCCTAACCCTCACCCTAACCTTAACCCTAACCCTAACCCTAACCCTTACCCTAACCCTTACCGTAACCCTAACCCTAACCCTAATGCTAACCCTTGCCCTTACCCTGATCCTAACCCTAAAACTAAACCTAAACCTAACCCTAATCCTAACCCTAACCCTAAGCATAACCCTAAACCTAACGCTAACCGTAATCCTTAAACGTACCCTAACCCTAAACCTAACCCTAACCCTAACCCTAACCCTTACCCTTACCCTATCCCTAACCCGAACCCTAACCCTAACCATTACCCTAACCCTGTCCCTAATCATAACCCTAACCCTTACCCTTAACCTAACCCTAACCCTAACCCTAACCCTAACCCTATCACTTACCCTAACCCTAACACTTACCCTTACCCTAACCCTAACCCTAACCCTTAAACTAAACCTAACCCTAACCCCAACCCTTACCCTAACCCTAACCCTAAGCCTAACCCCTAAACCTAACCCTAACCCTAACCCTTACCCTAACCCTAACCCTAACTCTAACCCTAACCATAACCCTAACACTAACCTTAACCCGAACCTTAACCCTAACACTAACGCTAACTCTTGCCTTACCCTAACCTAACCCTAAACCTAACACTAACCCTAACCCTAACACTAACCATAACCCTTACTCTTCCCCTAAGCCTAACCCTAAACCTAACCCTAATCCTTACCCTTATCCTAAACCTAACCGTAACCCTAACCCTTACCCTTACCCTAAACCCTACCCTAACCCTAACTCTAACCCTAACTCTAACCCTAACCCTTACCCTAACCTAACCCTAAACCTTACCCTAAACCTAACCCTAACCCTAACCTTAACCCTAACCCTAACCCCAACCCTTACCCTAAACCTAACCCTAACTCTTACCCTAACCCTAACCTTAACCCTAACCCTAACCCTAATCCTAAACCTAAGCTTAACCTTAACCCTAACCCTAACCCTAAACCTTGCCCTTACCCTAACCCTAACCCTAACACTAACCCTAACCTTAACCCTTACCCTTATCCTAACCCTAACCCTAAACCTAACCTCACCCTAACCCTAACCCTAACCCTAACCTCTAACCCTAACCCTAACCCTAACCCTAATCCATATCCTTATCCTAAACCTAACCCTAACCCTAACACTTACACTTACCATAAACCATACCTTAACCCTAACCCTAAACCTAACACTTACCCTAACCCTAAACCTAACCTCACCCTAACCCTAACCCTAACCCTAACCTCTAACCCTAACCCTAACCCTAACCCTAATCCATATCCTTATCCTAAACCTAAACCTAACCCTAACACTTACACTTACCATAAACCATACCTTAACCCTAACCCTAAACCTAACACTTACCCTAACCCTAACCCTAACCCTTACCCTTACCCTAACCCTAAACCTAAACCTATCCCTAACCCTAACACTTACCCTTACCCTAACCCTAACCCTAACCCTAAACCTAACCCTAACTCTAACCCTAAACCTTACGCTAACCCTTACGCTTACCCTAACGCTAACCCTAACCCTAACCCTAACCCTAACCCGAACACATACCCTTACCCTAACCCTACCCCTTACCCTAACCCTAACCTATTCCTAACCCTAAACCTTACCCTTACCCTCACCCTAACCCTAACCTTAACCCTAACACTAAACTAACCCTTAACCCTAACCCTTATCCTTACCCAAACCCTAACCCTAACCCAATCCCTAACCCTAACCTAACCTAACCCTAACCCTAACTTTACTATACCCTAACCCTTACCCTAACCCTAAACCTAACCCCAAACCTAACCCTAATCCTTACCCTTACCGTAACCCTAACCCTAACAATAACCCTAACACTTTCCCTAACTCTAACCCCTAACCTAACCTAACCCTTATCCTCACCCTAACCCTAAACTTAACCCCAACCCTAAACCTAACCCTAACCCTAATCCTTACCCTAACACTTACCCTAACCCTAACTGTAACCCTAACCCAAACCCTAACACTTACCTTACTATAACCCTAACCCTAACCCTAACCCTATACCCTTACCGTAACCCTAACCCTAACTCTAACCCTAAGCCTAATACTTAACCTAACCCTAAACCTAACCCTAACCCTTACCCAAACCCTAACCCTAACCCTAACCCTAACCCTAACCCTAACCCTTACCCTAACCCTAACCCTAACCTAACCCTAACCCCTAACCCTAACCCTTACCCTAACCCTAACCCTAACCCTTACCCTAACACTTACCCTTAACCAAACCTAAATCTAAATCTAACCCTAACCCTAACACTAACCCTTAACCTAACCCTAACCCAAAACCTAACTCTAACCCTAACCTAAACCTAACCCTAACCCTTACCCTAACCTAACCCTAACACTTACCCTAAGCCTAACCCTAACCCTAATCCTAACCCTAACCCTAACCCTTGCCCTTACCCTAACCCTAACCTTAAACCTACCCCTAACCCTATTTCTAAACCTAAACCTAAACCTTACCCTTACCATATCCCTAACTCTAAACCTAACCCTAACCTTAACCCGCAACCTTAACCCTAACCCTAACTCTAACCCTAACCCTAACCCTTACCCTAACCCTAAACCTAACCCTAACCCTTACCCTTATCCTAACCCTAACCATAAACCTAACCCTAACCCTAACCTTAACCCTAACCTTAACCCTAACCCTAACTCTAACTCTAACCCTAACCCTTACCCTAACCCTAACCCTACACCTAACCCTTACCCTAACACTAACCCTAACCCTAATCTCACCCTAACCCTAACCCTTACCCTTTCCTAATCCTAACTCAAACCATAACCCTGAACCTTACCCTTACCCTTACCTAAACCTAACCCTAAACCTAACCTTAACCCTAACCCTAACCATAAGCCTAACCCTAACCCTTACCCTAACCTTAACCCTAACCCCAATCTTTACACTAACCCTTAATCTAAACCTAACCCTAACCCTAAACCTAACCCTAACACTTACCCTTACTCTAACCCTAACCCCAACCCTATACCTAAACCTAACCCTAACCCTAACCCTTACCCTTACCCTTAACCTAACACTAAGCCTAACCCTAACCCTAACACTTACCCTTACCCCAAACCCTAACCCTAACACTTACCCTAACCCTAACCCTAAACCTTACCCTTACCCTAAACCTAACCCTAACCCTAACCCTAACCCTTACCCTACCCTAACCCTAAACCTAACCCCTACCCTTACCCTAACCCTTAGCCTTATCCTAACCCTATACCTAACCCCAACCCTAACCCTAATCCTTACCCTTACCCTAACCATAATCCTAACCCTTACCCTAAACCTACCCCTAACCCTAACCCTAACACTTACCCTAACTCTAACCCTAACCCTAACCCTTACCCTTTATCCTCACCCTAACCCTAAACTTAACCCCAACCCTAAACCTAACCCTAACCCTAACCCTAACCCTAAACCCTAACCCTAACCCTTAACCTAACCCTAACCCTAACCCTAACCCTTACCCTTAACCAAACCTAAATCTAAATCTAACCCTAACCTTAACCCTAACCCTTAACCTAACCCTAACCCTAACCCTAACGCTTACCCTTAACCTAACCCTAAACCTAACTCTAACCCTAACCTAAACCTAACCCTAGCCCTTTCCCTAACCTAACCCTAACACTTACCCTAAGCCTAACCCAATCCTTACCCTAACCCTAACCCTAACCCTAACCCTTGCCCTTACCCTAACCCTAAACCTAAACCTAACACTAACCCTAACCCTAACCCTAACCTTAACCCTAAGCCTAACCCTTGCCCTTACACTAACCCTAACCCTAAACCTAACCCTAACCCTATTCCTAAACCTAAACCTAAACCTTACCCTTACCCTAACCCTAACCCAAAACCTACCCTAACCCTAACCTTAACCCTAACCTTAACCCTAACCCTATCTCTAACCCTAACCCTAACGCTTACCTCTAACCCTAAACCTAACCCTAACCCTTACCCTTACCCTAACCCTAACCCTAAACCTAAACCTAACCCTAAACCTAAACCTAACCCTTACCCTTACCCTAACCCTAAACCTAACCCTAACACTTACCCTTACCATAACCCTATCCCTAACCCTAACCCTGACCCTAACTTTAACCCTAAACCTTAACCTTACACTAACCTTAACCGTAACCCTAACCCTAACCCTAACACTTACCCTAAACCTAACCCTAACCCTAACCATAACACATAACCTTAGCCTAACCCTAACCCTAACCCTAAGCGTAACACTAACCCTAACCCTAATCCTTAAATGTAACCTATCCTAAACCTATCCTTAACCCCAACCCCAAACCTAACCCTAACCCTAACCCTAACACTTACACTTACCCTAACCCTAACCCTAATCCTAACCCTAACCTTACCCTTACCCTAATCCTAACCCTAACCCTAACCCTAATCCTAACCCTAACCTTACCCTTACACTAACCCTAACCCTAAACCTAACCCTATCTCTTACACTAATCCTAACCCTTACACTTACCCTAAACCTAACCCTAACCCTTAAACAAACCCTAACCATAAACTTAACCCTTACCCTAACCCTAACCCTAAGCCTAACCCCAAAACCTAACCCTAACCATAAACCTTACCCTAACCCTAACCCTAAACCTAAGCCTAACCGTAACCTTAACCGTAACCTTAACCCTAACCCTAACCCTTACCCTTGCCCCTTACCCTAACCCTAACCCAAAACCTAACACTAACCCTAACATTAACCCTAACCCTAACACTTACCCTTACCCTAACCCTAACACTAAACCTAACCCTCACCCTAACCCTAACCCTAACCCTAGCCTCTAACCTAACCCTAAACATAAACCTAATCCTTACCCTTATCCTAAACCTAACCCTAACACTAACACTTACCCTTACCCTAAACCCTACCCTAACCCTAACCCTTAACCTAACCCTAAACCTAACCCTAATCCTTACCCTTTTCCTAAACCTAACCCTAACACTAACACTTATCCTTACCCTAAACCCTACCCTAAACCTAACCCTAACCCTAACCCTTACCCTAACCTAACCCTAATCCTTACACTAACCCTAACCCTAACCCTAACCCTAACGTTAACCCTAACCCTAACCCTAACGTTTACCTTAACCCTAACCCTAAACCTAACCCTAACCCTTACCCTAATCCTTACCTTAGACCTAACCCTAACTCGAATCCTAACCCTAACCTTAACCCTAAACCTAACCCTAACCCTTGCCCTTACCCTGACCCTACTCTAAACCTACCACTAACCCTAAACCTACAACCCGAACCCGAACCCTAAACCTTACCCTTATCCTAACCCTAACCCTAAACCTAACCCTAACCCTAACCCTAACCCTCACCCTTAAACTAACAAAAACCCTAACCCTTACCCTAACCCTAATCCTAACCCTTACCCTAACCCTAACCCTAAGCCTAACCCATAACACTAACCCTCAACGTACCTCTAACCCTAACCCTAACTCTAACCCTAACCCTAACCCTAACCCTAATTTTAACCCTAACCCTAACCCTGACCCTAAACTTAACCCTAACCCTAACCCTAACCCTTGCCCTTACCCTAACCCTAACCCTAAACCTAACACTAACCCTAACCCTAAACCTAACCCTAACACTTACCCTTACCCTAACCGTAACCCTAAACCTAAGCCTCTCCCTAATATTAACCTTAAACCTAACCTCTAACCCTAACACTAAACCTAACCCTAATCCTAACCCTTATCCCAAATCTAACAC
This sequence comes from Megascapheus bottae, assembly GCF_031878675.1. NCBI lineage: Eukaryota > Metazoa > Chordata > Mammalia > Rodentia > Geomyidae > Megascapheus > Megascapheus bottae. Next base: position 520,730 of record NW_028327596.1, read on the forward strand.
TAACACTAACAGTTACCCTTACCCTAACCCCTACCCTAACGCTAACCCTAACCCTAACCCTTACCCTAACCATAACCTTAACCCTAACCCTTACGCTCACCCTGACACTAAACCTAACCCTAACCCTAACCATAACCCTCCCCCTTACCCTTACCCTAACACTAACCCTTACCCTTACCCTAACACTAACCCTAACCCTTACCCAAACCCCTACCCTAACACTAACCCAAACGCTAACCCTAACCCTAACACTAACCCTTACCCTAACACTAACCCTAACCCAAAAACTTACACTTACCCTAACATTAACCCTAACCCTAACCCTAACCCTAAACCAAAACCTGACCCTATCCCTCACCCTAATCCTAACCCTACACCTAACCCTTACCCTTACCCTAAACCTAACCTAAGCCTAACCCTAACCCTTAACCTTACCCTAACCCTAAACGTAACCATAAACCTAACCTTAACCCTATCCCTTACCCTAACCCTAACACTAACCCTAACCCTAACCCTTACCCTTACCTAACCGTAACCTTAAACCTAACCCTTACCCTAACCCTAACCCTAACCCTAACACTTACCCTAACCCTAACCCTAACCCTAAACCTTACCCTAACCCTAACCCTGAACTTAACCCCAACCCTAAAACTAACCCTAACCCTAATGTTACCGTAACACTTACCCTAACCTTAACCCTAACCCGAACCCTAACACTTACCCTTACCGTAACCCTAACACAAACCCTAACCCTTACCCTAAACCTAACCCTAACCCTATACCTAACCCTAACCCTTACCCTAACCCTAAACCTAACCCTAACCCTAACCCTTACGCTAACCCTAACCCTAACACTAACCCTTACCCTTACCCTAACCCTAACCCTAAACTTAATGCTAACCCTAACCCTAACCCTAAACCTAACCCTTACCCTAACACTAACCCTTACCCTAATCTTTACCCTAACTCTAACCCTAACCCTAACCCTTACCCTTTCCCTAACCCTAACCCTCACTCTAACCCCAACCTTACACCTAACCCTAACCATAAGCCTAAACCTAACCCTTACCCTAATCCTAACCCTAACTCTTAACCTAAACTTGATGCTAACCCTAACCCTAACCCTAACCTAAACCTTACCCTTACACTAACCCTAACCCTAACCCCAATCCTTACCCTAACCCTTACCGTAAACCTAACACTTACGCTTACCCTAAACCTAACCATAACTCTAACCCAAACCCTAACACTTACCCTTACTCTAACCCTAACCCCAACATTAACCCTAACCCTAACCCTAAACCTAATCCTAACCCTTACCCTTACCCTAACCCTATCCCTAACCCTAACCCTAACACTTACCCTTACCCTAAACCTAACCCTAACCCTAACCCTTACTCTAACCTTAACCTTTACCCCAACCTAACCCTAACCCTTACCCTAACCCTAACCCTAACCCGAACCCTTACCGTACCCTAACCCTAACCCTAAACCTAACCCTTAACCTTACCCTAAGCATAAACCTAACAATAACCCTTCCCCTAACTCTAACCCTAACCCTAACCTTGAACTTAATGCTCACCCTAACCCTAACCCTAACCCTTACCCTTACCCTAACCCTAACTCCAAACCTTACCCCTTCCCTAACCCTAACCCTAACTGTAACACTAGACTTAAACCTAACCCTAACCCTAATCCTTAACCTTACCCTAAACCTAACCCTAAACATAACCCTAAGCTTAACCCTAACCCTAACTCTAACCCTAACCCTAATCCTAAACCTTACCCTTACCCTAACCCTAACCTTAACCCTAACCCTACCCCTGACACTTTCCCTTAGCCTAACCCTAACGCTAATTCTAACCCTAACCCTTACACTTTCCCTAAATCTAACCCTAATCCTAAACCTAAACCTTACTCTTACCCAAAACCTAACCCTAACCTTACCCTAACCCTAACCCTACCCCTAATCCTAACACTAACCCCTAACCCTAACCCTAATCCTAAACGTAACCCTAAACCTAACACTAACCCTTACCCTAACCCTAACCCTAAACCTAACCCTAAACCTAACCCTTACCCTTACCGTAACACTAACCCTAAACCTAACCGTAACCCTAACCCTAACCCTTACCCTAACCCTAAACCTAACCATAACCCTAACCCTTACCCTTCCCCTAATCCTAACACTCACCCTTACCCTTACCCTAACCCTAACCCTAACCTTAATGGTAACCCTAAACCTAAACCTAAACCTCACACTTACCCTAACACTAAACCTAACCCTAAACCTAACCCTAAACCTTACCCTTACCCTTACCCTAAACCTAACCCTAACCCTACACCTAACCTTAACCCTAAACCTAACCATAATCCTAACCCTAACCATTACCGTAACCCTAACCCTAACCCTTACCCTAAACTTAATGCTAACCCTAACCCTAACCCTAAACCTTACCCTTACCCTAGCCCTAACCCTAACCCCAATCCTTATGCTAACCCTTACCCTAAACCTAACCCTAACACTTACCCTTACTCTAACCCTAACCCCAAAACTAACCCTGAACCTAACCCTAACCCTAACCCTTACCCTTACCCTTAACCTAACCCTAAACCTAACCCTACCCCTAAACCTAACACTTACCCTTACCCTAACCCTAACCATAACCCTTACCCTAACCCTAACCCTAACTCTAACCCTAACACTTACCCTTACCCTAAACCTAACCCTAACCCTAACCCTTACCCTAACCCTAACCCTTGCACCAACCTAACACTAACCCTTAACCTAACCCTAACCAGAACCCTAACCCCTAAACCTCACCTGAACCTTAACCCTAAACGTTACCCTTACCCTAACCCTAACCCTAACCCTAACCCTTACCCTACCCTAACCCTAACCCTAAACCTAACCCTTACCCTTACCCTAACCCTAACCCTACCTTAACCCTAAACCTAAACATAATACTAACCCTAACCCTTACCCTAACCCTAACCCTAACCCTAACCCTAAACTTAATGCTAACCCTAACTCTAAACCTAACCCTAAACCTAACCCATACCCTAACCATTTCCCTTACCCTTACCCTAACACTAATCCTAAACTTAACCCTTACCCTAACCCTAAACTAACTCTTACCCTTACCCTACACATATACCTAACCCTAACCCTATCCCCTAACCCTAACCCTTACCCTTACCCTAACCCTAACCCTAAACCTAACCGTAACCCTAACCCTAACCCCTAACCCTAACCCTAACCCTAACCCTTACCTTAACCTAACGCTAACCCTAACCTTAAAGCTAACCCTAACAATAACCCTAACCCTAACGCCTACCCTTACCCAAACTCTAACCCTAACCCTAACACAAAACCTTACCCTTACCCTAACCCTAACTCTAACCCTAACACTAATCCTAACCCTAACCCTTACCCTTACCCTAACCCTAACCCTAACCCTAACACTTTCACTTACCCTAACCCTAACCCTAACCATAACCCCTAACCTAACCCTAACCCTAACACTTACCCTTATCCTAACCCTAACCCTAATCCTAAACCTAACCCTAAACCTAACCCTAACCCTTACGCTTACCCTAACGCCAAACCTAACCCTAACCCTAACCCTAACCTTAACCCTAACCTTAACCCTAACCCTTACCCTTAACCTAAAACTAACCCTAACCCTAACACTTACCCTTACCTGTACCCTAACCCTAACCCTAACCCTAACCCTAAACCCTACACTTACCCTAACCCTAACACTAACCCTTGCCCTAACCCTAACCCTAACTCTAACCGTTACCCTTACACTTACCCTTACCCTTAACGTTACCCTAACACTAAACCTAACCCTAACCCTAACTCTAACCCTTACCCTTACCCTAACCCTAACTCTAACCCTAACCCTTACCCAAACCCTAACCCTAACCCTACCCATAACCCTTACCCTAACCCTAACCCTAACCCTTACACTTACCCTAATCCTAAACCTAAACTTAACCCCAACCCGAAACCTAACCCTAACGCTAACCCTTACCCTAACACATACCCTAACCCTAACCCTAATTCTAACACTTACCCTTACCATAACTCTAACCCTTACCCTAACCCTTACCCTAACCCTAACCCTAACCCTAATCTTAACCTTAACCCTAACCCTAAAACTAACCCTAACCCTAACCCTAACCCTAAACTTAACCCTAACCCTAAACCTAACCCTAACACTTACCCTTACCCTAACTCTAACCCTAAAACTAATCCTAAACCTAACCCTAACCCTAACCCTTACCCTTACCCAAAACCTACCCCTAACTCTAACCCTAACCCTAATCTATCACCTAACCCTAACCCTAATCCTAACCCTTAACCTAACCCCCTAACCCTAACCCAAGCACTTACCCTTACCCTAACCCTATCCCTTATCCTAACCCTAACCCTAACCCTAACCCTTAACCTAACATTAACACTAACCCTAACCCCTAACCCTAACCCTTACCCTAACCATAATCCTAACCCTAAACCTTACCCTTACCCTAACCCTAAACCTAAACCTAACCCTAACCCTAAACCTAACACTAACCTAACCCTAATCCTAACCCTTACCCTTACCCTAACCCTAACCCTAAACCTAAACCTCACCCTAACCCTAACCCTAACCCTAACCTCTAACCCTAACCCTAAACCTAAACCTAATCCTTACCCTTATCCTAAACCTAACCCTAACACTAACACTTACCCTTACCCTAACAACTACCCTAACCCTAACCCTAACCCTAAGCCTTACCCTAACCCTAACCCTAACCCTTACCCTTACCCTAACCCTAACACCAACCATAAACCTATCCCTAACATTAATCATTACCCA
>NW_028327596.1:525797-535797 GCF_031878675.1 Megascapheus bottae
TACCCTAAACCTAACTCTAAACCTAACCCTACCCCTAACCCTAACCCTAACCCTTACCCTAACTGTAACCCTAACCCTTACCCTAACCCTAACCCTAACCCTAACCCTTGCCCTTACCCTAACCTAACCCTAAACCTAACACTTATCCTAACCCTAACCCTAAACCTAACACTTACCCTTATCCTCAACCTAACCCTAACACTTACCCTCACCCTAAAGTCTACCCTAACCCTAACCCTAACCCTTACCCTAACCCTAAACCTAACCCTTACCCTTAGGCTAACCCTAAACCCAACCCTAACCCTAACCCTAACCCTTACGCTTACCCTAACCCTAACCCTATAACTAACCCGAAACCTAACCCTAACCCCAAACCTAAACCTTACCCTTACCTTAACCCTAAACCTTACCCTTACCCTTACGTTTACCCTAACGCTAAACCTACCCTAAACCTAACCCTAACACTACCCTAATTCTAACCCTAACCCTTACACTTACCCTAACCCTAAACCTAACCCTAAACCTAACACTAACTCTTACCCTAACCCTAAACCTTAATCCTACCCTAACCTAACCCTTAAACTAAACCAAACCCTAACCCTTACCCTAACCCTAACCTAAGCCTAACCCCTAAACCTAACCCTAAACCTAACTCTAAACCTAACCCTACCCCTAACCCTAACCCTAACCCTAACCTTACCCTAACTGTAACCCTAACCCTTACCCTAACCCTAACCCTAACCCTAACCCTTGCCCTTACCCTAACCTAACCCTAAACCTAACACTTATCCTAACCCTAACCCTAACCTAACACTTACCCTTATCCTCAACCTAACCCTAACACTTACCCTCACCCTAAAGTCTACCCTAACCCTAACCCTAACCCTTACCCCTAACCCTAAACCTAACCCTTACCCTTAGGCTAACCCTAACCCAACCCTAACCCTAACCCTAACCCTTACGCTTACCCTAACCCTAACCCTATAACTAACCCGAAACCTAACCCTAACCCCAAACCTAAACCTTACCCTTACCTTAACCCTAAACCTTACCCTTACCCTTACGTTTACCCTAACGCTAAACCTACCCTAAACCTAACCCTAACACTAACCCGAACACATACCCTACCCTAACCTACCTAACCCTAACCCTAACCTTAACCCTAACCCTAACCCTAACCCTAACCTAAGCCTTACCCTTACCCTAACCCTAACCCTAACCTTAACCCCACCCTAAACCTAACCCTAACCCAAACCCTAACCCTTACCCTAAACCTAACCCTTACCCATAACCAACCCTAAATCTAACTCTAACCCTAACCCTAATCCTAACCCTTAATCTAACCCTAACCCTAACACTAACACTAACCCTTACCCTTAACCTAACCCTAAACCTAACTCTAACCCTATCCTAACCCTAATCCTTACCCTTACCCTAAACTTAAACCTAACCCTAACTCTTACCCTTACCCTAACCCTAACCCTAACCCTAACCCTGACCCTATCTTTAACCCTAATCCGTACCCTTACCCTAAACCCTAACTGTAACCCTAACCCTAACCCTAACACCTACCCTAACCGTAACCCTAACCCTAAGCTAACCCTAACACATAAACTTACCCTAGTCCTAACCCTAACCCTAACCCTAATCCTAACCCTCAACCTAACCCTATAACTAATCTTAACCCTAACCCTAACCCTAACCCTTACCCTTACCCTAACCCTAACCCTAAACCTAACCCTAACCCTTACCCTTACCCTCACCCTAACCTAACCCTAACCCTAACCCTAACCTGAACTCTAACCCTTATCCTTACCCTAACCCTAACCCTAAACCTAACTCTAACACTAAACCTAACACTTACCCTTACACTAACCCTAACGCTAAACCTCACCCTAAAACCTTACCCTTACCATAACCCTAACCCTAACCCTAACCTTAAACCTAACCCTTACCCTTACCCTAACCCTAATCCTAAACCTAACAATAACACTTACCCTAAGCCTAACCCTAACCCTAACCCTAACCCTTACCCTTATCCTAACCCTAACCCTAACCTTAACCATAACCATAACTCTAACCCTAACTCTAACCCTAATCCTTACCCTAACCCTAAACCTAACCCTAAACCTTACCCTTTCCCTAACCCTAACACTAACCCTTACCCTTACACTAAACCTAACCCTAACCTAACCCTAACCCTAACCTAACCTAACCCTAACCCTAACCCTAACACTAACCCTCACCCTTACCTTAACCCTAACCCTAAAACTAACCCTAAACCTAACCGTAACCCTTACCTTTCCCCTAACCCTAACCCCTAACCCTAACCGTAACCCTAACCCTAACCGTAACCCTAACACTTACCGTAACTCTATCCCAAACCCTAATCCTTACCCTAACCCTAAACCTAACCCTAACCCTTACCCATACCCTTACCCTAACCCTAACCCTAACCCTAACTACTTTCCCTATCCCTAACCCTAACCCTAACACTTACACTTACCCTAAACCCTAACCCTAACCTTAACCCCAAACCTAACCTAACCCTAACCCTAACCCTAACAATTACCCTTAAATTAACCCTAAACCTTATCCTAACCCTAACCCTAACCCTACCTAACCTTAACCCCTAACCCTAACCCTTACCCTTACCCTTACCCTAACCCTAATCCTAACCCTTACCCTTACCCTAACCTTAACCCTAATCCTAACACTTACCTTAACCCTAACAATAAGCCTTAACCTAACCCTAACCCTAAACTCAAACTTAAACCTAACCTAACCCTAAACCTAACCCTAACCCTTACTCTAACACTAAGCCTAAACCTAAACCTAACCCTAACCCTAACCCTTACCCTAACCCTAACCCTAATCCGAACCCTAAACCTAAACCTAACCTTAACCCTAAACTCAACCTGAAGCCTAACCCTAACGCTAACCCCTACTGTTACCCTAACACTAAGCCTAAACCTAACCCTAACACTAACCCTTGCCCTTACACTAAACCCTACCCTAACCATAACCCTAACCATTACCCTAACCCTAATCATAACCCTTACCCTTACCCTAATCCTAACCCTAACCCTAACCCTAACCCTAACCCTTACCTATACCCTAACCCTAACCCTAACCCTAACCCTAACCCTAACCCTAAACCTAACCCTTACCCTTACCCTAACCCTAATCCTAACCCTAACCCTAAACCTAACCCTAACCCTAACCCTAACCTTAACCCTAACCCTAATCCTTGCCTTTACCCTAACCCTAACCCTAACTCTAACCCTAACCCTAAAACTTACCCTAACCCTAACCCTAACCCTAACCCTTACCCTAACCCTAACCCTAACCTCAAACTTAACCCTAATCCTAACCCTAACCCTAACCCTAACCCTTACCCTTACTCTAACACTAAGCCTAAGCCTAACTGTAACCCTAACCCTAACCCTTACCCTAACCCTAGCCCTAATCCTAACCCTAAACCTAACCCTAAACCTAACCCTAACCTCAACCTTAACCCTAACCCTAACCCTAACCCTAACTCTTACCCTTACCCTAACACTAAGCCTAACCCTAACCCTAAGCCTAACCCTAACCCTAACCCTTACCCTAACCATAACCCTAATCCTAACCCTAAGCCTAACCATAACCCTAACCCTAACACTAACCCTAAACCTAACCTAACCCTTACCCTTACCGTAACCCTAACCCTAACCTTAACCCCAACCCTAAAAACCCAACCCTAACCCTAACCGCTAACACTTAACCTAACCCTACCCCTAACCCTTACCCTAACCCTAACCCTAACCTTAACTCTAACATTTATCCTTACCCTAACCCTAACCATAAACCTAACCCTAAAACTAAACCTAACCCTTACCTTACCCTAACCGTAAACCTAATCCTAACCCTTACCCTTACCCTAACCCTAACCCTAAACCTAACCCTGACCCTAACTTTAACCCTAACCCTTACCCTTACCCTAACCCTAACTGTATCCTTAACCCTAACCGTAACACTTACCCTAATCCTAACCCTAACCCTAACCCTAATCCTAAACCTAAACCTAACCCTAATCCTAACCCTAACCCTAAGCATAACCCTAAACCTAACACTAACCGTAATCCTTAAACGTACCCTAACCCTAAACCTAACCTTAAACCTAACCCTAACCCTAACCCAAACCCTTACCCTTACCCTATCCCTAACCCTAAACCTAACCCTAACCATTACCCTAACACTAACCCTAATTCTAACCCTAACCCTTACCCTTACCCTAACCCTAACCCTAAACCTAACACTAACTCTTACCCTAACCCTAACCCTTACCCTTACCCTAACACTAACCCTTAAACTAAACCGAACCCTAACCCTTACCCTAACCCTAACCCTAAGCCTAACCCCTAAACCTAACCCTAAACCTAACTCTAAACCTAACCCTAACCCTAACCCTAACCCTAACCCTTACCCTAACTGTAACCCTAACCCTTACCCTAAGCCTAACCCTAACCCTAACCCTTGCCCTTACCCTAACCTAACCATAAACCTAACACTTATCCTAACCCTAACCCTAAACCTAACCCTTACCCTTATCCTAACCCTAACCCTAACCCTAACCCTTACCCTAACCCTAACCCTAACCCTAACCCTTACCCTAACCCTAAGCTAACCCTAACCCTAAACCTAACCCTTACCCTTAGCCTAACCCTAACCTAACCCTAACCCTTACCCTTACCCTAACCCTAAATCTAACCCTAACCCTGACCCTAACTTTAACCCTAACCCTTACCCTTACCCTAACCCTAACAGTAACCCTAACCTTAACCCTAACACTTACCCTAACCCTAACCCTAACTCAAACGCTAACCCTAACACATAACCTTACCCTAACCCTAACCCTAACCCTACCCCTAAACCTAACCCTAATCCTAACCCTAACCCTAACCCTAAGCATAACCCTAACCGTAACCCTAATCATTAAATGTACCCTAACCCTAAACTTAACCATAACCCCAACTCCAAAACCTAACCCTAACCCTAACCCTTACCCTTACCCTATCCCTAACCCTAAATCTAACCCTAATCCTAACCCTAACCATTACCCTAACCCTATCCCTAATCCTAAACCTAACCCTTATCCTTACCCTAGCCTTAACTCTAACCCTAAACCTAACCCTACCTCTTACCCTAACCCTAACCCTTACCCTTACCCTAACCCTAAACCTAACCCTAATCCTTACCCTTAACCTAAACCTAACCCTAACACTAACCCTTGCCCTTACTCTAAACCCTATCCTAACCCTAACCCTAACCCTAACCCTAACCGTAAACCTTAAACTAACCCTAACCCTATCCCTAAAACTTACACTAACCCTACCCCTAACCCTACATCACCTTACTAACCAACCGCACTACAGCATCAAAACCATAAAGCGACCTTAACCCTAACCTTAACCCTAACCTAACCCTAACGCTAACCCTTGCCCTTACCCTAACCCTAACCCTAAACCTAACACTAACCCTAACCCTAAACCTAACCCTAAACCTTACCCATACCCAAACCCTAACGCTAAACCTAACCCTCACCCTAACCCTAACCTCTAACCCTAACACTAAACCTAACCCTAATCCTGACCCTTAATCTAAACCTAACCCTAACACTAACCCTTGCCCTTACCCTAAACCCTACCCTAACCCTAAACCAAACCCTAACCATTACCCTAACACTAACCCTAATTTTAACCCTAACCCTTACCCTTACCCTAACCCTAACCCTAACCCTAAACCTAACACTAACTCTTACCCTAACCCTCTAACCCTTACCCTTACCCTAACCCTAACCCTTAAACTAAACCGAACCCTAACCCTTACCCTAACCCTAACCCTAAGTCTAACCCCTAAACCTAACCCTAAACCTACCTCTAAACCTAACCCTACCCCTAACTCTAACCCTAACCCTTACCCTAACTGTAACCCTAACCCTTACCCTAACCCTAACCCTAACCCTAACCCTTGCCCTTACCCTAACCTAACCCTAAACCTAACACTTATCCTAACGCTAACCCTAAACCTAACCCTTACCCTTATCCTAACCCTACCCCTAACCCTAACCCTAACCCTAACCCTAACCCTAAACTTAACCCTAACCATAACACTAACCCTTGCCTTTACCCTAACCCTAACACTAAACCTAACACTAACCCTAATCCTAAACCTAACCCTAAACCTAACCCTAACCATAACCTTAACCCTAACCCTAACCCTAACCTAACCCTAATCCTAAACCTAACCCAAATCCTAAACCTAACCCATACCCTTACCCTAACCCTAAACCTAACCCTAACCCTTACACTTGTCCTAACCCTAAACCTAACCCTAACCCTGAACCTAACTTTAACCCTAAACCTTACCCTTACCCTAACCCTAACCGTAACCCTAACCCTAACCCTAACCTTACCCTAACACTAACCCTAAACCTTACTCTTAGCCTAACCCTAACCCTAACACTAACACTAACCCTTACGCTTACCCTAACCCGAACCCTATAACTAACCTGAAACCTAACCCTAACCCCAAACCTAAACCTTACCCTTACCTTAACCCTAAACCTTACCCTTACCCTTACGCTTACCCTAACGCTAAACCTACCCTAAACCTAACCCTAACACTAACCCGAACACATACCCTACCCTAACCCGAACCCTAACCCTAACCTTAACCCTAACCCTAACCCTAGCCCTAACCTAAGCCTTACCCTTACCCTAACCCTAACCCTAACCTTAACCCCACCCTAAACCTAACCCTAACCCTAACGCTAACCCTTACCCTAACCCTAACCCTTAACCAACCCTAAATCTAACTCTAACCCTAACCTAATCCTAACCCTTAATCTAACCCTAACCCTAACCCTAACCCTAACCCTTACCCTTAACCTAACCCTAAACCTAACTCTAACCCTATCCTAACCCTAACCCTTACACTTACCCTAAACTTAAACCTAACCCTAACTCTTACCCTTACCCTAACCCTAACCCTAACCCTAACCCTGACCCTATCTTTAACCCTAATCCGTACCCTTACCCTAACCCTAACCGTAACCCTAACCCTAACCCTAACACTTACCCTAACCGTAACCCTAACCATAAGCTAACCCTAACACATAAACTTACCCTAATCCTAACCCTAACCCTAACCCTAATCCTAACCCTCAACCTAACCCTATCCCTAATCTTAACCCTAACCCTAACCCTAACCCTTACCCTTACCCTAACCCTAAACCTAAACCTAACCCTAACCCTTACCCTTACCCTAACCCTAACCTAACCCTAACCCTAACCCTAACCTGACCTCTAACCCTTATCCTTACCCTCACCCTCACCCTAACCCTAACCGTAACCCTAACCCTAACCCTAACACTTACCCTAACCGTAACCCTAACCATAAGCTAACCCTAACACATAAACTTACCCTAATCCTAACCCTAACCCTAACCCTAATCCTAACCCTCAACCTAACCCTATCCCTAATTTTAACCCTAACCCTAACCCTAACCCTTACCCTTACCCTAAACCTAACCCTAAACCTAAACCTAACCCTTACCCTTACCCTCACCCTAACCTAACCCTAACCCTAACCCTAATCTGAACTCTAACCCTTATCCTTACCCTCACCCTAACCCTAAACCTAACTCTAACCCTAAACCTAACCCTTACCCTTAGACTAACCCTAAGGCTAAACCTCACCCTAAACCTTACCCTTACCCTAACCCTAACCCTAAACCTAACCTTAACCCTAACCCTTACCCTTACCCTAACACTAGTCCTAACCCTAACTCTAACACTTACCCTAAGCCTAAACCTAACCCTAACCCTTACCCTTACCCTAACCCTAACCGTAACCTTAACCATAACAATAACTCTAACCCTAACCCTAACCCTAATCCTTACCCTAACCCTAAACCTAACCCTAAACCTTACCCTTTCCCTAACCCTAACACTAACCCTTACCCTTACACTAAACCTAACCCTAAACCTAACCCTAACCCTAACCCTAAACTTAACCCTAACCCTAATGCTAACCCTAACCCTCACCCTTACCTTAACCCTAACCCTAAAACTAACCCTAACCAAAAACCTAACCCTTACCCTTCCCCTAACCCTAACCTCTAACCCTAACCGTAACCCTAAACCTAACCCTAACCCTAACCTTTACCCTAACCCTATCCCTAACCCTAATCCTTACCCTAACCCTAAACCTAACCCTAACCCTTACCCTTACCCTAACCCGAACCCTAACCCTAACACTTTCCCTATCCCTAACCCTAACCATAACACTTACCCTTACCCTAACCATAACACTAATCCTAAACCTAAAGCTAACCCTAACCCTAACCTTAACCCTAACCCTAACCTAACCCTTACCCTTACGCTAACCCTAACCCTAACCTTAACCCCAACACTAAACCTAACCCTAACCCTAACCCTAACCCTTACCCTAACCCTAACCCTAACCCTAACCCTAACCCTTACCCTAACCCTAAACCTAATCTTAACCCTAACCCTTACCCTTACCCTCACCCTAATCTTAACTCTAACATTTATCCTTACCCTAACCCTAACCCTAACCTAACCCTAACCCTAAACCTAACCCTTACCCTTAGCCTAACCCTAACCCTAACCCTTACCCTTACCCTAACCCTAAATCTAACCCTAACCCTGACCCTAACTTTAACCCTAACCCTTACCCTTACCCTAACCCTAACCGTAACCCTAAACTTAACCCTAACACTTACCCTAACCCTAACCCTAATTCAAACGCTAACCCTAACACATAACCTTACCCTAACCCTAACCCTAACCCTACCCCTAAACCTAACCCTAATCCTAACCCTAAACCTAACCCTAAGCATAACCCTAACGCTAACACTTATCATTAAATGTACCCTAACCCTAAACCTAACCATAACCCCAACCCCAAAACCTAACCCTAACCCTAACCCTAACCCTTACACTTACCCTATCCCTAACCCTAAACCTAACCCTAATCCTAACCCTAACCATTACCCTAACCCTATCCCTAATCCTAACCCTAACTCTTATCCTTACCCTAGCCTTAACTCTAACCCTAAACCTAACCCTAACTCTTACCCTAACCCTAACCCTTACCCTTACCCTAACCCTAACCCTAAACCTTAAACTAACCCTAACCCTAACCCTAAAATTTACACTAACCCTAACACTAAGCCTAACCCCTAACCCTAACCCTAAACCTAACTCTAACCCTAACCCTAAACCTAACCCCTACCGTAACCCTAACCCTTATCCTAACCCTACACCTAACCCTCACCCTAACCTTAACCCTAAACCTAACCCTAACCCTAAACTTAACCCTAACCCTAACGCTAACCCTTGCCCTTACCCTAACCCTAACCCTAAACCTAACAGTAACCCTAACCCTAAACCTAACCCTAAACCTTACCCATACCCAAACCCTAACACTAAACCTAACCCTCACCCTTACCCTAACCTTAACCTCTAACCCTAACCCTAAACCTAACCCTAATCCTTACCCTTAACCTAAACCTAACCCTAACACTAACCCTTGCCCTTACCCTAAACCCTATCCTAACCCTAACCCTAACCCTAACCCTTACCCTAACCCTAACGCTAACCATAACCCTTACCCTTACCCTAACCCTAAACCTAACCCTAACCCTAACCCTAACCCTTACCCTTACCCTAACCCTAATCCTAACCCTAACCTTAACCCTAACCCTAACCCTAACCGTTACCCTAACCCTAACCCTAACTCTAACCCTAAACCTAAAACTTACCCTAACCCTAACCCTAACACTTACCCTAACCCTAACCCTAACCTCAAACTTAACCCTAACCCTAACCCTAACCCTAACCCTTACCCTTACTCTAACACTAAGCCTAAGCCTAACTCTAACACTAACCCTAACCCTTACCCTAACCCGAGCCCTAATCCTAACCCTAAA
>NW_028327596.1:538297-545797 GCF_031878675.1 Megascapheus bottae
AACCCTTATCCTTACCCTAACCCTAACTCTAACCCTAAACCTAACCCTCACTCTTACCCTAACCCTAACACTTACCCTTACCCTAACCCTAACCCTAAACCTTAAACTAACCCTAACCCTAACCCTAAAACTTACACTAACCCTAACCCTAAGCCTAACCCCTAACCCTAACCCTAACCCCTACCCTAAACCTAACCCTTACCCTAACCCTTACCCTAACCCTCATCCTAATCTTACCCTAACCCTAACACTTACCCTTACCCTAACCCTAACCCTAAACCTTAAACTAACCCTAACCCTAACCCTAAAACTTACACTTACCCTAACCCTAAGCCTAACACCTAACCCTAACCCTAACCCCTACCATAACCCTAACCCTTACCCTAACCCTTACCCTAACCCTCATCCTAATCTTAACCCTAAACCTAACCCTAAACCTAAAACTTACACTAAAACTAACCCTAACCCTAACCCCTAACCCTAACCCTAACCCCTACCCTAAACCTAACCCTTATCCTAACCCTTACCCTAACCCTCATCCTAATCTTAAACCGAACCCTAAACATAACCCTAAACATAACCCTAACCCTAACGCTAACCCTCGCCCTTACCCTAACAATAACCCTAAACCTAACACTAACCCTAACCCTAAACCTAACCCTAAACCTTACCCATACCCAAACCCTAACGCTAAACCTAACTTCTAACCCTAACCCTAAACCTAACCCTAATCCTTACCCTTAATCTAAACCTAACCCTAACACTAACCCTTGCCCTTACCCTAAACCCTACCCTAACCCTAAACCTAACCCTAACCCTTACCATAACAATAATCCTAACCCTAAACCTTACCCTTACCCTAACCCTAACCCTAACCCTAACCCTTACCCTTACCCTAACCCTAATCCTAAGCCTAACCCTAAACCTAACCCTAACACCCTAACCCTTACCCTTACCCTAACCCTAATACTAACCGTAACCCTAAACCTAACCCTAACCCTAAACCTAACCCTACCCCTAACCCTTACCCTTACCCTAACCCTAATCCTAACCCTAACCCTAAACCTAACCCTAGCCCTAACCATAACCTTAACCCTAACCCTAACCCTTGCCTTTGCCTTAACCCTAACCCTAACTCTAACCCTAAGCATAAAACTTACCCTAACCCTAACCCTAACCTTTACCCTAAACCTAACCCTTACCCTAAACCTAACCCTAACCCAAACCTCAAACTTAAACCTAACCCTAACCCTAACCCTAACCCTAACCCTTACCCTTACTCTAACACTAAGCCTAAGCCTAACTCTAACCCTAAACCTTACCCTAACCCTAACCCTAATCCTAACCCTAATCCTAACCCTAAACCTAACCCTAAACCTAACCCTAACCTCAACCTTAACCCTAACCCTAACCCTAACTCTCACGCTTACCCTAACACTAAGCCTAACCCTAACCCTAACCCTAACCCTTACCCTAACCATAACCCTAATCCTAACCCTAAGCCTAACGCTAACCCTAACCTTAACCCTAACCCTAAACCTAACTTAACCCTTACCCTTACCCTAACCCTAACCCTAACCTTAACCCCAACTCTAAACCTAACCCTAACCCTAACCCTAACACTTAACCAAAACCTAACCCTAACCCTTACCCTCATCCTAACCCTAACCTTAACTCTAACATTTATCCTTACCCTAACCCTAACCCTAAACATAACCCTAACCCTAACCCTAACCCTTACCCTTACCCTAACCCTAACCCTAACCCTAACCCTGACCCTAACTTAACCCTAACCCTTACCCTTACCCTAACCCTAACTGTAACCCTAACCCTAACCCTAACACTTACCCTAATTCTAACCCTAAGCCAAACCCTAAACCTAACCCTATCACATAACCTTACCCTAACCCTAACCCTAACCCTAACCCTAAACCTAAACCTAAACCTAATCCTAACCCTAACCCTAACTTGAACTCTAATCCTTATCCTTACCCTAACCCTAACCCTAAACCTAACTCTAACCCTAACCCTTATGCTTACCCTAACCCTAACCCTATAACTAAACCGAAACCTCACCCTAACCCTAACCCTAACCCTTACCCTATCCCTAACCCTAACCCTAACCCTAACCCTTACCCTAACCCTAACCCTAACCCTTACCCTTAGCCTAACCCTAAACCTAACCCTAACCCTAACCCTAACCCTTATGCTTACCCTAACCCTAACCCTATAACTAAACCGAAACCTAACCCTAACCCTAACCCTAACCCTAACCCTAACCCTAACCCTAACCCTAACCCTAACCCAAACCTAAACCTAACCCTAACCCTAACCTTAACCCTAACCCTAACCCTAACCCTAACCCTCACACTTACCTTAACCCTAACCGTAAAACTAACCCTAACCCTAACCCTAACGCTTACCCTTCCCCTAACCCTAACACTAAACCTAACCCTAAACCTAACCCTAACACTTACCCTAACCCTAACCCTAACCGTTATCCTAACCATAACCCTAACCCTAAACCTAACCCTAACCCTTATCTTATCCCTACCCCTAAACCTAACCCTAACCCTTAACCTAAACCTAACAGTAATCCTAACCCCTAACCCTAAACCTAACCCTTACTCTAACCCTAACCCTAAACTCAATCTTAACCTTAACCCTAACCCTAAACCATACCCTTACCCTAACCCTAAACCTAACCCTCACCCTTACCCTAACCTTTACCCTAACCCAAACTCTAACCCTAACCTCAACCTTAACCCTAAGCCTAACCATAACCCTAACCCTTACTCTTACCCTTACCCTAACCCTAACCCTAACCCTAACCCTAACACTTACCCTATCCCTAACTCTAACCCTAACACTTACGCTTACCCTAACCCTAACCCTAACCTTAACCCCAACCCTAAACCTAACCCTAATCCTAACCCTAAACCTTACCTTAACCCTAACCCTTTCCCTAACCCTAACCCTAACACTTACCGATAAACTCACCCTAAACCTTATCCTAAACCTAACCCTAACCCAAACCCTTACACTTACCCTATCCCTAACCCTACCCTAACACTTACCGTTACCCTAACCCTAACCCTAAACATAACCCTAACCCTTACCCTTACCCTCACCCTAACCTAACCCTAACCCTAACCCTAACCCTAACCCTAACTTGAACTCTAATCCTTATCCTTACCCTAACCCTAACCCTAAACCTAACTCTAACCCTAAACTTAACCCTTACCCTTAGACTAACCCTAACACTAAACCTCACCCTAAACCTTACCCTTACCCTAACCCTAACCCTAACCCTAAACTTAACCCTAACCCTTACACTTACTCTAACCCTAATCCTAACCCTAACTCTAACACTTAACCTAAGCCTAACCCTAACCCTAACCTTTACCCTTAACCTAACCCTAACCCTAACCCTAACCTTAACCATAACCATAACTCTAAACCTAACCCTTACCCAAACGATAACCCTAACCTAACCCTAACCCTAACCCTATCCCTAACCCAACTCTTATCCTTACCCTAACCCTAACCCTAACCCTTACCCTAACCCTAACTCTAACCCTAACCTCAACCTTAACCCTAAGCCTAACCATAACCCTAACCCTTACTCTTACCCTTACCCTAACCCTAACCCTAACCCTAACACTTACCCTATCCCTAACCCTAACCCTAACACTTACCCTTACCCTAACCCTAACCCTAACCTTAACCCCAACCCTAAACCTAACCCTAATCCTAACCCTAAACCTTACCTTAACCCTAACGCTAACCCTAACCCTAACCCTAACACTTACCGTTAAACTCACCCTAAACCTTATCCTAAACCTAACCCTAACCCAAACCCTTACACTTACCCTATACCTAACACTACCCTAACACTTACCCTTACCCTAACCCTAACCCCTAACCCTAACCCTTACCCTTACCCTTACCCTAACCCTAATCCTAACCCTTAACCTTACCCTAACCCTAACCCTAACCCTAACACTTACACTAACCCTATCCCTAAGCCTTAACCTAACCCTAACCCTAACCTCAAACTTAACCCTAACCTAACCCTAAACCTAACCCTAACCCTTACTCTAACACTAAGCCTAAACCAACCCTAACCCTAACCCTAACCCTTACCCTAACTCTAACCCTAACCCTAACCCTAACCCTAACCCTTGCCCTTGCCCTAACCTAACCCTAAACCTAACACTTATCCTAACCCTAACCCTAAACCTAACTCTTACCCTTATCCTAACCCTAACCCTAAACCTAACCCTCACCCTAACCCTAACCCTAACCCTAACCTCTAACCCTAACCCTAATCCTAACCCTAATCCTTACCCTTATCCTCAACCGAACCCTAACACTTACCCTTACCCTAAAACCTACCCTAACCCTAACCCTAACCTTAACCCCAACCCTAAACCTAACCCTAAACCTAACCCTAAACCTTACCTTAACCCTAACCCTATCCCTAACCCTAACCCTAACACTTACCGATAAACTCACCCTAAACCTTATCCTAAACCTAACCCTAACCCAAACCCTTACACTTACCCTATCCCTAACCCTACCCTAACACTTACCCTTACCCTAACCCTAACCCTAAACATAACCCTAACCCTTACCCTTACCCTCACCCTAACCTAACCCTAACCCTAACCCTAACCCTAACCCTAACTTGAACTCTAATCCTTATCCTTACCCTAACCCTAACCCTAAACCTAACTCTAACCCTAAACTTAACCCTTACCCTTAGACTAACCCTAACGCTAAACCTCACCCTAAACCTTACACTTACCCTAACCCTAACCCTAACCCTAAACTTAACCCTAACCCTTACACTTACTCTAACCCTAATCCTAACCCTAACTCTAACACTTAACCTAAGCCTAACCCTAACCCTAACCTTTACCCTTAACCTAACCCTAACCCTAACCCTAACCTTAACCATAACCATAACTCTAAACCTAACCCTTACCCTAACTCTAACCCTAACCCTAACCCTAACCCTAACCCTTGCCCTTACCCTAAGCTAACCCTAAACCTAACACTTATCCTAACCCTAACCCTAAACCTAACCCTTACCCTTATCCTAAAGCTAACCCTAACCTAAACCTCACCCTAACCCTAACCCTAACCCTAACCTCTAACCCTAACCCTAATCCTAACCCTAATCCTTACCCTTATCTTCAACCGAACCCTAACACTTACCCTTACCCTAAACCCTACCCTAACCCTAACCCTAACCCTTACCCTAACCCTAACCCTAACCCTTACCCTTAGCCTAACCCTAAACCTAACCCTAACCCTAACCCTAACCCTTATGCTTACCCTAACCCTAACCCTATAACTAAACCGAAACCTAACCCTAACCCTAACCTAACCCTTACCCTATTCCTAACCCTAACCCTAACCCTAACCCTTACCCTAACCCTAACCCTAACCCTTACCCTTAGCCTAACCCTAAACCTAACCCTAACCCTAACCCTAACCCTATAACTAAACCGAAACCTAACCCTAACCCTAACCCTAACCCTAACCCTAACCCTAACCCTAACCCAAACCTAAACCTAACCCTAACCCTAACCTTAACCCTAACCCTAACCCTAACCCTAACCCTCACACTTACCTTAACCCTAACCGTAAAACTAACCCTAACCCTAACCCTAACGCTTACCCTTCCCCTAACCCTAACACTAAACCTAACCCTAACCTAACCCTAACACTTACCCTAACCCTAACCCTAACCGTTATCCTAACCATAACCCTAACCCTAAACCTAACCCTAACCCTTATCTTATCCCTACCCCTAAACCTAACCCTAACCTTACCTAAACCTAACAGTAATCCTAACCCCTAACCCTAAACCTAACCCTTACTCTAACCCTAACCCTAAACTCAATCTTAACCTTAACCCTAACCCTAAACCATACCCTTACCCTAACCCTAAACCTAACCCTCACCCTTACCCTAACCTTTACCCTAACCCAAACTCTAACCCTAACCTCAACCTTAACCCTAAGCCTAACCATAACCCTAACCCTTACTCTTACCCTTACCCTAACCCTAACCCTAACCCTAACCCTAACACTTACCCTATCCCTAACTCTAACCCTAACACTTACGCTTACCCTAACCTAACCCTAACCTTAACCCCAACCCTAAACCTAACCCTAATCCTAACCCTAAACCTTACCTTAACCCTAACCCTTTCCCTAACCCTAACCCTAACACTTACCGATAAACTCACCCTAAACCTTATCCTAAACCTAACCCTAACCCAAACCCTTACACTTACCCTATCCCTAACCCTACCCTAACACTTACCGTTACCCTAAGCCTAACCCTAAACATAACCCTAACCCTTACCCTTACCCTCACCCTAACCTAACCCTAACCCTAACCCTAACCCTAACCCTAACTTGAACTCTAATCCTTATCCTTACCCTAACCCTAACCCTAAACCTAACTCTAACCCTAAACTTAACCCTTACCCTTAGACTAACCCTAACACTAAACCTCACCCTAAACCTTACCCTTACCCTAACCCTAACCCCTAACCCTAAACTTAACCCTAACCCTTACACTTACTCTAACCCTAATCCTAACCCTAACTCTAACACTTAACCTAAGCCTAACCCTAACCCTAACCTTTACCCTTAACCTAACCTAACCCTAACCCTAACCTTACCATAACCATAACTCTAAACCTAACCCTTACCCAAACGATAACCCTAACCTAACCCTAACCCTAACCCTATCCCTAACCCAACTCTTATCCTTACCCTAACCCTAACCCTAACCCTTACCCTAACCCTAACTCTAACCCTAACCTCAACCTTAACCCTAAGCCTAACCATAACCCTAACCCTTACTCTTACCCTTACCCTAACCCTAACCCTAACCCTAACACTTACCCTATCCCTAACCCTAACCCTAACACTTACCCTTACCCTAACCCTAACCCTAACCTTAACCCCAACCCTAAACCTAACCCTAATCCTAACCCTAAACCTTACCTTAACCCTAACGCTAACCCTAACCCTAACCCTAACACTTACCGTTAAACTCACCCTAAACCTTATCCTAAACCTAACCCTAACCCAAACCCTTACACTTACCCTATACCTAACACTACCCTAACACTTACCCTTACCCTAACCCTAACCCCTAACCCTAACCCTTACCCTTACCCTTACCCTAACCCTAATCCTAACCCTTAACCTTACCCTAACCCTAACCCTAACCCTAACACTTACACTAACCCTATCCCTAAGCCTTAACCTAACCCTAACCCTAACCTCAAACTTAACCCTAACCTAACCCTAAACCTAACCCTAACCCTTACTCTAACACTAAGCCTAAACCAACCCTAACCCTAACCCTAACCCTTACCCTAACTCTAACCCTAACCCTAACCCTAACCCTAACCCTTGCCCTTGCCCAACCTAACCCTAAACCTAACACTTATCCTAACCCTAACCCTAA
>NW_028327596.1:548297-555797 GCF_031878675.1 Megascapheus bottae
CCCTAAGCCTAACCCCTAACCCTAACCCTAAACCTAACCCTGACCCTTAGACTAACCCTAACGCTAAACCTCACCCTAAACCTTACCCTTACCCTAACCCTAACCCTAACCCTAAACTTAACCCTAACCCTTACACTTACCCTAACCCTAATCCTAACCCTAACTCTAACACTTAACCTAAGCCTAACCCTAACCCTAACCTTTACCCTTACCCTAACCCTAACCCTAACCCTAACCTTAACCATAACCATAACTCTAAACCTAACCCTTACCCAAACGCTAACCCTAACCTAACCCTAACCCTAACCCTATCCCTAACCCAACTCTTATCCTTACCCTAACCCTAAACCTAACACTAACCATAACCCCTAACCCTAACCGTAACCTTAACCCTAACCCTAACCCTTACCATAACCCTAACCATAACACTAACCCTTACCCTTACACTAAAACAAACCCTAAACCTAAACCTAACCCTAACCCTAACCCTAACCTTAACCCTAACCCTAACCCTAACCCTAACCCTCACACTTACCTTAACCCTAACCGTAAAACTAACCCTAACCCTAACCCTAACGCTTACCCTTCCCCTAACCCTAACACTAAACCTAACCCTAAACCTAACCCTAACACTTACCCTAACCCTAACCCTAACCGTTATCCTAACCATAACCCTAACCCTAAACCTAACCCTAACCCTTATCTTATCCCTACCCCTAAACCTAACCCTAACCCTTAACCTAAACCTAACAGTAATCCTAACCCCTAACCCTAAACCTAACCCTTACTCTAACCCTAACCCTAAACTCAATCTTAACCTTAACCCTAACCCTAAACCATACCCTTACCCTAACCCTAAACCTAACACTCACCCTTACCCTAACCTTTACCCTAACCCAAACTCTAACCCTAACCTCAACCTTAACCCTAAGCCTAACCATAACCCTAACCCTTACTCTTACCCTTACCCTAACCCTAACCCTAACCCTAACCCTAACACTTACCCTATCCCTAACTCTAACCCTAACACTTACGCTTACCCTAACCCTAACCCTAACCTTAACCCCAACCCTAAACCTAACCCTAATCCTAACCCTAAACCTTACCTTAACCCTAACCCTTTCCCTAACCCTAACCCTAACACTTACCGATAAACTCACCCTAAACCTAACCCTAACCCAAACCCTTACACTTACCCTATCCCTAACCCTACCCTAACACTTACCGTTACCCTAACCCTAACCCTAAACATAACCCTAACCCTTACCCTTACCCTCACCCTAACCTAACCCTAACCCTAACCCTAACCCTAACCCTAACTTGAACTCTAATCCTTATCCTTACCCTAACCCTAACCCTAAACCTAACTCTAACCCTAAACTTAACCCTTACCCTTAGACTAACCCTAACACTAAACCTCACCCTAAACCTTACGCTTACCCTAACCCTAACCCTAACCCTAAACTTAACCCTAACCCTTACACTTACTCTAACCCTAATCCTAACCCTAACTCTAACACTTAACCTAAGCCTAACCCTAACCCTAACCTTTACCCTTAACCTAACCCTAACCCTAACCCTAACCTTAACCATAACCATAACTCTAAACCTAACCCTTACCCAAACGATAACCCTAACCTAACCCTAACCCTAACCCTATCCCTAACCCAACTCTTATCCTTACCCTAACCCTAACCCTAACCCTTACCCTAACCCTAACTCTAACCCTAACCTCAACCTTAACCCTAAGCCTAACCATAACCCTAACCCTTACTCTTACCCTTACCCTAACCCTAACCCTAACCCTAACACTTACCCTATCCCTAACCCTAACCCTAACACTTACCCTTACCCTAACCCTAACCCTAACCTTAACCCCAACCCTAAACCTAACCCTAATCCTAACCCTAAACCTTACCTTAACCCTAACGCTAACCCTAACCCTAACCCTAACACTTACCGTTAAACTCACCCTAAACCTTATCCTAAACCTAACCCTAACCCAAACCCTTACACTTACCCTATACCTAACACTACCCTAACACTTACCCTTACCCTAACCCTAACCCCTAACCCTAACCCTTACCCTTACCCTTACCCTAACCCTAATCCTAACCCTTAACCTTACCCTAACCCTAACCCTAACCCTAACACTTACACTAACCCTATCCCTAAGCCTTAACCTAACCCTAACCCTAACCTCAAACTTAACCCTAACCTAACCCTAAACCTAACCCTAACCCTTACTCTAACACTAAGCCTAAACCAACCCTAACCCTAACCCTAACCCTTACCCTAACTCTAACCCTAACCCTAACCCTAACCCTAACCCTTGCCCTTGCCCTAACCTAACCCTAAACCTAACACTTATCCTAACCCTAACCCTAAACCTAACTCTTACCCTTATCCTAACCCTAACCCTAAACCTAACCCTCACCCTAACCCTAACCCTAACCCTAACCTCTAACCCTAACCCTAATCCTAACCCTAATCCTTACCCTTATCCTCAACCAAACCCTAACACTTACCCTTACCCTAAAACCTACCCTAACCCTAACCCTAACCCTTACCCTAACTCTAACGCTAACCCTTACCCTTAGCCTAACCCTAAACCTAACCCTAACCCTAACCCTAACCCTTACGCTTACCCTAACCCTAACCCTATAACTAACCCGAAACCTAACCCTAACCCTAATCCTAACCCTTACCCTAGCCCTAGCCCTAATCCTAACCATAAAACCTAACCCTAACCTCAACCTTAACCCTAACACTAACCCTAACCCTAACTCTTACCCTTACCCTAACACTAAGCCTAACCCTAACCCTAAACCTAACCCTAACCCTTACCATAACCATAACCCTAATCCTAACCCTAAGCCTAACCCTAACCCTAACCTTAACCCCAACCCTAACCCTAACCCTAACACTTAACCTAACCAAACCCTAACCCTTACCTTAACCCTAACCCTAACCTTAACTCCAACATTTATCCTTACCCTAACCCTAACCCTAAACCTAACCCTAACCCTAAACCTAACCCTTACCCTTACCCTAACCGTAAACCGAACCCTAACCCTTACCCTTACCCTAACCCTAACCCTAACCCTAACCCTGACCCTAACTTTAACCCTAACCCTTACCCTTACCCTAACCCTAACTGTAACCGTAACCCTAACCCTAACACTTAGCCTAATCCTAACCCTAACCCTAACCCTAAACCTAACCCTAACACATAACCTTACCCTAACCCTAACCCTAACCCTAAACCTAAACCTAAACCTAACCCTAATCCTAACCCTAACCCTAAACATAACCCTAAACCTAACCCTAACCGTAATCCTTAAACGTATCCTAAAACTAAACCTAACCTTAACCCCAAACCTAACCGTAACCCTAACCCTAACCCTAACACTTACCCTAACCGTAACCCTAACCCTAAGCTAACCCTAACACATAACCTTACCCTAATTCTAACCCTAACCCTAACCCTAATCCTAACCCTCAACCTAACCCTATCCGTAATCTTAACCCTAACCCTAACCCTAACCATTACCCTAACCCTAACCCTAACCCTAACCCTAAACCTAAACCTAACCCTTACCCTTACCCTCACCCTAACCTAACCCTAACCCTAACTTGAACTCTAACCCTTATCCTTACACTAACTCTAACCCTAAACCTAACTCTAACCCTAAACTTAACCCTTACCCTTAGACTAACCCTAACGCTAAACCTCACCCTAAACCTTACCCTTACCCTAACCCTAATGCTAACCCTAAACTTAACCCTAACCCTTACACTTACCCTTACCCTAAACCTAACCCTAACCTTAACCATAACCATAACTCTAAACCTAACCCTTACCCAAACGCTAACCCTAACCTAACCCTAACCCTAACCCTATCCCTAACCCAACTCTTATCCTTACCCTAACCCTAAACCTAACACTAACCCTAACCCCTAACCCTAACCGTAACCCTAACCCTAACCCTAACCCTTACCCTAACCCTAACCGTAACACTAACCCTTACCATTACACTAAACCAAACCCTAAAACTAAACCTAACCCTAACCCTAACCTTAACCCTAACCCTAACCCTAACACTAACCCTCACACTTACCTAACCCTAACCCTAAAACTAACCCTAACCCTAACCCTAACCCTTACCCTTCCCCTAACCCTAACACTAAACCTAACCCTAACACTAACCCTAACACCTAACCCTAACCCTAACCCTTATCCTAACCATAACCCTAACCCTAAACCTAACCCTAACCCTTATCTTATCCCTACCCCTAAACCTAACCCTAACCCTTAACCTAAACCTAACACTAACCCTAACCCCTAACCCTAACCCTAACCCTTACTCTAACCCTAACCCTAAACTCAATCTTAACCTTAACCCTAACTCTAATCCATACCTTACCCTAACTCTAACCCTAACCCTCACCCTTACCCTAACCCTTACCCTAACCCTAACCCTAACCCTTACCCTAACCCTAACTCTAACCCTAACCTCAACCTTAACCCTCAGCCAAACCATAACCCTAACCCTTACTCTTATCCTTACCCTAACCCTAACCCTAACCCTAAAACTTACCCTATCCCTAACCCTAACCCTAACACTTACCCTTACCCTAGCCCTAACCTTAACCTTAACCCAAACCCTAAACCTAACCCTAATCCTAACACTAAACCTTACCTTAACCCTAACCCTAACCCTAACCCTAACCCTAACACTTACCGTTAAACCTCACCCTAAACCTTACCCTAAACCTAACCCTAACCCAAACCCTTACACTTACCCTATACCTAACCCTACCCTAACACTTACCCTTACCCTAACCCTAACCCCTAACCCTAACCCTAACCCTTACCCTTACCCTAACCCTAATCCTAACCCTTACCCTTACCCTAACCCTAAAACTTACCCTAACCCTAACCCTAAGCCTTAACCTAACCCTAACCCTAACCTCAAACTTAACCCTAACCTAACCCTAAACCTAACCCTAACCCTTACTCTAACACTAAGCCTAAACCAACCCTCACCCTAACCCTAACCCTTACCCTAACTCTAACCCTAACCCTAACCCTAACCCTAACCCTTGCCCTTACCCTAACCTAACCCTAAACCTAACACTTATCCTAACCCTAACCCTAAACCTAACTCTTACCCTTATCCTAACCCTAACCCTAAACCTAAAGCTCACCCTAAACCTAACCCTAACCCTAACCTCTAACCCTAACCCTAATCCTAACCCTAATCCTTACCCTTATCCTCAACCAAACCCTAACACTTACCCTTACCCTAAACCCTACCCTAAACCTAACCCTAACCCTTACCCTAACCCTAACCCTAACCCTTACGCTTACCCTAACCCTAACCCTAAAACTAACCCGAAACCTAACCCTAACCCCAAACCTAAACCTTACCCTTACCTTAACCCTAAACCTTACCCTTACCCTTACGCTTACCCTAACGCTAAACCTACCCTAAACCTAACCCTAACACTAACCCGAACACATACCCTATCCTAACCCTAACCCTAACCCTAAACCTAACCCTAACCCTTACCCTAACCCTTACCCTAAGCCTAACCCTAATCTTAACCCTAACCCTTACCCTTACCCTCACCCTAACCTTAAGTATAACATTAATCCTTACCCTAACATAACCCTAAACCTAACCCTAACTCTAAACCTAACCCTTACCCTTACCCTAAACTTAAACCTAACCCTAACCCTTACCCTTACCCTAACCCTAACCCTAACCCTGAACCTATTTTTAACCCTAATCCGTACCCTTACCCTAACCCTAACCGTAACCCTAACCCTAACCCTAACACTTACCCTAACCGTAACCCTAACCCTAAGCTAACCCTAACACATAAACTTACCCTAATCCTAACCCTAACCCTAACCCTAATCCTAAACCTCAACCTAACCCTATCCCTAATCTTAACCCTAACCCTAAACTTAACCCTTACCCTTACCCTAACCCTAACCCTAAACCTAACCCTAACCCTTACCCTTACCCTCACCCTAACCTAACCCTAACCCTAACCCTAACCTGAACTCTAACCCTTATCCTTACCCTAACCCTAACCCTAAACCTAACTCTAACCCTAAACCTAACCCTTACCCTTAGACTAACCCTAACGCTAAACTTCACCCTAAACCTTACCCTTACCCTAACCCTAACCCTAACCCTAGCCTTAACCCTAACCTTTACCCTTACCCTAACCCTAATCCTAACCCTAACTCTAACACTTACCCTAAGCCTAACCCTAACCGTAACCCTTACCCTTACCCTAACCCTAACCCTAACCTTAACCATAACCATAACTCTAACCCTACCCCTTACCCAAACGTTAACCCTAACCTCACCCTAACCCTAACCCTAACCCTATCCCTAACCCAACTCTTATCCTTACCCTAACCCTAAACCTAACACTAACCCTAACCCCTAACCCTAACCGTAACCCTAACCCTAACCCTAACCCGTACCCTAACCCTAACCGTAACACTAACCCTTACCCTTACACTAAACCTAACCCTAAACCTAAACCTAACCCTAACCCTAACCTTAACCCTAACCCTAACCCTAACCCTTACCCTTACCCTTCCTCTAACCCTAACACTAAACCTAATCCTAACCCTAACCCTACCACCTAACCCTAACCATAACCCTAACCCTAACCCTTATCCTAAACATAACCCTAACCCTAAACCTAACCGTAACACTCACACTTACCCTAACCCTAACCCTTATCTTATCCCTACCCCTAAACCGAACCCTAACCCTTAACCTAAACCTAACACTAACCCTAACCCCTAACCCTAACCCTAAACCTTACTCTAACCCTAACCCTAAACTCAATCTTAACCTTAACCCTAACTCTAACCCATACCCTTACCCTAACCCTAACCCTAACCCTCAACCTTACCCTAACCCTTACCCTAAACCTAACCCTAACCCTTACCCTAACCCTAACTCTAACCCTAAACTCAACCTTAACCCTAAGCCTAACCATAACCCTAACCCTTACTCTTACCCTTACCCTAACCCTAACACTAACCATAACCCTAAAACTTACCCTATCCCTAACCCTAACCCTAACACTTACCCTTACCCTTAACCCCAACCCTAAACCTAACCCTAATCCTAACCCTAAACCTTACCTTAGCCCTAACCCTTACCCTAACACTTACCTTTAAACTCACATTAAACCTTATCCTAACCATAACCCTAACCCAAACCCTTACACTTACCCTATACCTAACCCTAAACCTAACACTTACCCTTACCGTAACCCTAAACCTAACCCTAACCCTTACCCTTACCCTTACTCTAACCCTAATCCTAATCCTAACCCTTACCCTAATCCTAACCCTAACCTCAAACTTAACGCTAACCTAACACTAAACATAACCCGAACCCTTACTCTAACACTAAGCCTAAACCTAACCCTAACCCTAATCCTTACCCTAACTCTCAC
>NW_028327596.1:558297-583297 GCF_031878675.1 Megascapheus bottae
CCTAACCCTAAACCTTATCCTTACCCTAACCCTAACCCTAAATCTAACCCCAACCCTAACCCTAAACCTAAATCTAACTCTTACACTTACCCTAACGCTACACCTAACCTAACCCTAACCATAACCCTAACCCTAAACCTAACCCTAACCTTAACCCTAACCCTTACCCTTACCCTAAACCTAACCCTAACCCTAACACTTACCCTTAACCTTACCCTACCCATAACCCTAACCCTAACCCTAAACCTTACCCTTAACCTAACCCTAACACTAACCCTTACCCTAACCCTAACCCTAAATGTAACCCTTACCCTTACCCTTACCCTTACCCTAACCCTAAACATAACCCTAACCCTAAACCTAACCCTAAACCTTACCCTTACCCTAACACTAACCCTAACCCTAACCCTTTCCCTAACCCAAACCCTAACCCTAACCCTTACACTTACCCTAACCCTAACCGAAAACTTAACCCCAACCCTAAACCTAACCCTCACCCTAACCCTTACCCTAACACTTACCCTAACCCTAACCCTAACCCTAACATTTACCCTTACCCTAACCCTAACCCTAACCCTAAAACTTACCCTAACCCTAACTATAACACTAACCTTAAGCCTAACACTTACCCTAACCCTAACCCTAACCCTTACCCTAACCCTAACCCTGACCAAAACCCTTACCCTAAACCTAACCCTAACCATAACCCCTAAGCCTAAACCTTAACCTAACCCTAACCCTTACCCTTAACCTAACCCTAAACCTAACTCTACCACTTACCCTTACCCTAACCCTAAACCTAACCCTAAATCTTACCCTAACCTTAACCCTAACCCTAACTCTAAGCCTAACACTTACCCTAACCCTAACCCTCACACTAACCCTAACCCTAACCCTAACCCTAAACCTTACCCTTATTCTAACACTAAGCCTAAGCCTAAGCCTAACCCTAACCCTAACCCTTACCCTAACCCTAACCCTAACCCTAACCCTAACCCTAACCCTTACCCTTACTCTAACACTAAGCCTAAGCCTAAGCCTAACCCTAACCCTAACCCTTACCCTAACCCTAACCCTAACCCTAAATCTTACCCTTACCCTAACACTAAGCCTAACCCTAACCCTAACCCTAACCCTTACCCTAACCATAACCCTAATCCTAACCCTAAGCCTAACCCTAACCCTAACCTTAACCCTAACCCTAACCCTAACCTAACCCTTTCCCTTAACCTAACCCTAACCGTAACCCTTACCCTTACCCTAACACTTAGCCTAACCCCAACCCTCACCCTAACCCTATCCCTTACCCTAACCATAACGCTAATCCTAACCTTAAACCTTACCCTAACCCTAACCTTAACCCTAAAAATTACCCTCCCCTCCCCTTACCCTAACCCTAAACCTAACCTTAACCCTAACACTTGCCATTACCCTAAACCTAACCCTAACCCTAAAACTTACCCTTACCCGTACCCTAACCATAACCCAAACCCTAACCCTAAACCTTACTCTTACCCTAACCCTAACCCTAACACTAACCCTTACCCTAACCCTAACCCTAACTCTAACCGTTACCCTTACCTTTACCCTTACCCTTACCCTAACTCTAAACCTAACCCTAACCCTAACCCTAAACCTAACCCTTAACCTTACCCTATCCCTAACCCTAACCCTAACCCTTATCCTAACCCTAACCCTAACCCTAACCCTAAAGCTTACATTAACCCAAACCCTAACCCTAACCCTTATCCTTACACTAACCCTAACCCTAAACTTAACCCCAACCCTAAACCTAACCCTAAACCTTACCATTACCCTAAAACTTACCCTAACCCTAACCCTACCTGTACCACTTACCCTTACCATAACCCTAAACCTAACCCTAACCCTTACCCTAACCCTAACCCTAACCCTAAACCTAAGCCTAACACTTACCCTAACCCTAAACCTTACACTAATCCTAACCCTAACCGTAACCCTAACCCTAACCCTAACCCTAACCTTACACTTACCCTATCCCTAAAACTAACCCTTATCCTAACCCTAACCCTAACTCTAATCGTTACCCTTACCCTTACCCTTACCCTTACCTAACTCTAAACCTAACCCTAACCCTAACCCTAACCCTAACCTTAACCCTAACCCTAACCCTAAACTTAACCCCAACCCTAAACCTAACCCTAACCCTAACCCTTACCCTAAAACTTACCCTAACCCTAAACCTAACTCTACCACTTACCCTTACCCTAACCCTAAACCTAAACCTAACCCTTACCCTTACCCTATCCCTAAACCTAAACCTAAACCTCACCGGAATCCTAACGCTAAACCTAACCATATCCCTAAACTTAACCCTAAACCTAGCCATAACCCTAACCCTTACCCTTACCCTAACCCTAACCCTGAACCTAACCCTAACCCTAACCCTAACCCTTACCCTAACCCTAACACTACCCCTAACCCAAACATTTACCCTTACCCTAACCCTAACCCTCACACTAACCCTAACTTTTACCCTAACCCTAACCATAACCCTAACCCTAAACCTTACCCTAACACTAACTCTAACCCTCAACCTAACCCCTAACCCTAACCCTTACCCTAACCCTAACCCTAACCCTAACCCTCACCATTACCCGAACCCTAACAGTAACCCTAACCCTAATCTTAACCTTAACCTAACCCTAACCCTTAACCTAACCCTAACCCTAAACCTAACCCTAAACCTAACCCTAACCCCAACCCCAAACCTTACCTAAACCTAACCCTA
Organism: Megascapheus bottae; assembly: GCF_031878675.1. Classification (NCBI taxonomy): domain Eukaryota; kingdom Metazoa; phylum Chordata; class Mammalia; order Rodentia; family Geomyidae; genus Megascapheus; species Megascapheus bottae. The sequence goes on from NW_028327596.1 coordinate 561,068, forward strand.
AACTTAACCCTAACCCTAACCCTGACCCTAATGCTTAGCCTTATCTAAACCCTAACCCTTACCCTAACCCCTAACCCTAACCCGAACCCTAACCCTAACCCTAACCCTTACCCTAACCTTAACCCTTACCCTCACCCTAACCCTAAACTTAACCCCAACCCTAAACCTAACCCTAAACCTTACCATTACCCTAAAACTTACCCTAACCCTAACCCTACCTGTACCACTTACCCTTACCATAACCCTAAAACTAACCCTAACCCTTACCCTAACCCTAACCCTAACCCTAAACCTAAGCCTAACACTTACCCTAACCCTAAACCTTACACTAATCCTAACCCTAACCGTAACCCTAACCCTAACCCTAACCCTAACCTTACACTTACCCTATCCCTAAAACTAACCCTTATCCTAACCCTAACCCTAACTCTAATCGTTACCCTTACCCTTACCCTTACCCTTACCTAACTCTAAACCTAACCCTAACCCTAAACCTAACCCTAACCTTAACCCTAATCCTAACCCTAAACTTAACCCCAACCCTAAACCTAACCCTAACCCTAACCCTTACCCTAAAACTTACCCTAACCCTAAACCTAACTCTACCACTTACCCTTACCCTAACCCTAAACCTAAACCTAACCCTTACCCTTACCCTATCCCTAAACCTAAACCTAAACCTCACCGGAATCCTAACGCTAAACCTAACCATATCCCTAAACTTAACCCTAAACCTAGCCATAACCCTAACCCTTACCCTTACCCTAACCCTAACCCTGAACCTAACCCTAACCCTAACCCTAACCCTTACCCTAACCCTAACACTACCCCTAACCCAAACATTTACCCTTACCCTAACCCTAACCCTCACACTAACCCTAACTTTTACCCTAACCCTAACCATAACCCTAACCCTAAACCTTACCCTAACACTAACTCTAACCCTCAACCTAACCCCTAACCCTAACCCTTACCCTAACCCTAACCCTAACCCTAACCCTCACCATTACCCGAACCCTAACAGTAACCCTAACCCTAATCTTAACCTTAACCTAACCCTAACCCTTAACCTAACCCTAACCCTAAACCTAACCCTAAACCTAACCCTAACCCCAACCCCAAACCTTACCTAAACCTAACCCTAAACTTAACCCTAACCCTAACCCTGACCCTAATGCTTAGCCTTATCTAAACCCTAACCCTTACCCTAACCCCTAACCCTAACCCGAACCCTAACCCTAACCCTAACCCTTACCCTAACCTTAACCCTTACCCTCACCCTAACCCTAAACTTAACCCCAACCCTAAACCTAACCCTAACCCTAACCCTTACCCTAACACTTACCCTAACCCTAACCCTAACATTTACCCTTACCCTAACCCTAACCCTAACCCTAAAACTTACCCTAACCCTAACTATAACACTAACCCTAAGCCTAACACTTACCCTAACCCTAACCCTAACCCTTACCCTAACCCTAACCCTGACCAAAACCCTTACCCTAAACCTAACCCTAACCCTAACCCCTAAGCCTAAACCTTAACCTAATCCTAACCCTTACCCTTAACGTAACCCTAAACCTAACTCTACCACTTACCCTTACCCTAACCCTAAACCTAACCCTAAATCTTACCCTAACCTTAACCCTAACCCTAACTCTAAGCCTAACACTTACCCTAACCCTAACCCTCACACTAACCCTAACCCTAACCCTTACCCTTATTCTAACACTAAGCCTAAGCCTAAGCCTAAGCCTAACCCTAACCCTTACATTAACCCTAACCCTAACCCTAACCCTAACCCTTACCCTTACTCTAACACTAAGCCTAAGCCTAAGCCTAACCCTAACCCTAACCCTTACCCTAACCCTAACTCTAACCCTAAATCTTACCCTTACCCTAACACTAAGCCTAACCCTAACCCTAACCCTAACCCTTACCCTAACCATAACCCTAATCCTAACCCTAAGCCTAACCCTAACCCTAACCCTAACCTTAACCCTAACCCTAACCCTAACCCTAACCTAACCCTTTCCCTTAATCTAACCCTAACCGTAACCCTTACCCTTACCCTAACACTTAGCCTAACCCCAACCCTCACCCTAACCCTATCCCTTACCCTAACCATAACCCTAATCCTAACCTTAACCCTAACCCTAACTCTAAGCCTAACACTTACCCTAACCCTAACCCTCACACTAACCCTAACACTAACCCTAACCCTTACCCTTACCCTAACCCTAATCCTAACAATAACCCTAACCCTAAACCTAACCATAACCCTAACACTAACCCTTACCCTTACCCTAGCCCTAATCCTAACCCTCACCCTAACCCTAAACCTAACCCTAACCCTAACCATAACCTTAACCCTAACCCTAACCCTTGCCCTTGCCCTAACCCTAACCCTAACTCTAAACCTAACCATAAAACTTACCCTAACCCTAACCCGAACCCTTATCCTAACCCTAACCCTAATCCAAACCTCAAACTTAAACCTAACCCTAACCCTAACCCTAACACTAACCCTTAACCTTACTCTAACACTAAGACTAAGCCTAACTCTAACCCTAACCCTAACCCTTACCCTAACCCTAACCCTAATCCTAACCCTAAACCTAACCCTAACCTCAACCTTAACCCTAACCCTAACCCTAACTCTTACGCTTACCCTAACACTAAGCCTAACTCTAACTCTAACCCTTACCCTTACCCTAACCATAACCCTAATCCTAACCCTAAGCCTAATCCTAACCCTAACCTTAACCCTAACGCTAAACCTAACCTAACCCTTACCCTTACCCTAACCCTAACACTAACCTTAACCCCAACCCTAAACCTAACCCTAACCCTAACCCTAACACTTAACCTAACCCTAACCCTAACCCTTACCCTAATCCTAACCCTAACCATAACTCTAACATTTATCCTTACCCTAACCCTAACCCTAAACCTAACCCTAACCCTAAACCTAACCCTTACCCTTACCCTAACCGTAAACCTAACCCTAACCCTTACCCTTACCCTAACCCTAAGCCTAACCCTAACCCTGACCCTAACTTTAACCCTAACCCTTACCCTTACCCTAACCCTAACTGTAACCCTAAACCTAACCCTAACACTTACCCTAATCCTAACCCTAACCCAAACCCTAAACCTAAACCTAACACATAACCTTACCCTAACCCTAAACCTAAACCTAAACCTAACCCTAATCCTAACCCTAAGCCTAACCCTAACCCTAACCTTAAACCTAACCCTAACCCTAAACCTAACCTAACCCTTACCCTTACCCTAACCCTAACCCTAACCTTAACCCCAACCCTAACCATAACCCTAACCCTAACCCTTACCCTTACCCCATCCCTAACCCTAAACCTAACCCTAACCCTAACCATTACCCTAACACTAACCCTAATTCTAACCCTAACCCTTACCCTTACCCTAACCCTAACCCTAACCCTAAACCTAACACTAACTCTTACCCTAACCCTAACCCTTACCATTACCCTAAACCTAACCCTAACCCTTAAACTAAACTGAACCCTAACCCTTACCCTAACCCTAACCCTAAGTCTAACCCCTAACCCTAACCCTAAACCTAACTCTAAACCTAACCCTACCCCTAACCCTAACCCTAACCCTTACCCTAACTGTAACCCTAAACCTAACCCTAACCCTAACCCTAACCCTTGCCCTTACCCTAAACTAACCCTAAACCTAACACTTATCCTACCCTTAACCCTAAACCTAACCCTTACCCTTATCCTAACCCTAACCCTAAACCTAACCCTCACCCTAACCCTAACCCTAACCCTATCCTCTAACCCTAACCCTAATCCTAACCCTAACCCTTACCCTTATCCTCAACCTAACCCTAACACTGACCCTTACCCTAAACCCTACCCTAACCCTAACGCTAACCCTTACCCTAACCCTAACCCTAACCCTTACCCCTAGCCTAACCCTAACCCTATAACTAACCCGAAACCTAACCCTAACCCCAAACCTAAACCTTACCCTTACCTTAATCCAAAATCTAACCCTTACCCTTACGCTTACCCTAACGCTAAACCTAACCCTAACAATAACCCGAACACATACCCTTACCCTAAACCTAACCCTAACCCTAAACCTAAACCTAACCCTTACCCTAACCCTAACACTAACCACAACCCTTACCATTACCCTAAACCGAACCCTAACTTTAACCCCAACGCTAAACCTAATCCTAACCCTAACCTTAACCCTAACCCTAAACCTAACCCTAACCCTCACCCTTAGCCTTACCCAAACCCTAACCCTAACCCAATCCCTAACCCTAAACATAACCCTAAACCTAAACCTTACCCTTACCCTAAACCTAAACCTAAACCTAACCATAACCCTCACCCTTACCCTAACCCTAACCCTAACCCTTATCCTTACCCTAACCCTAACCCTAAATCTAACCCTAACCCTAACCCTAAACCTAAATCTAACTCTTACACTTACCCTAACGCTACACCTAACCTAACCCTAACCATAACCCTAACCCTAAACCTAACCCTAACCCTAACCTTAACCCTAACCCTTACCCTTACCCTAAACCTAACCCTAACCCTAACACTTACCCTTAACCTTACCCTACCCATAACCCTAACCCTAACCCTAAACCTTACCCTTAACCTAACCCTAACACTAACCCTTACCCTAACCCTAACCCTAAATGTAACCCTTACCCTTACCCTTACCCTTACCCTTACCCTTACCCTAACCCTAAACATAACCCTAACCCTAAACCTAACCCTAACCCTTACCCTTACCCTAACACTAACCCTAACCCTAACCCTTTCCCTAACCAAAACCCTAACCCTAACCCTTACGCTTACCCTAACCCTAACCGAAAACTTAACCCCAACCCTAAACCTAACCCTCACCCTAACCCTTACCCTAACACTTACCCTAACCCTAACCCTAACCCTAACATTTACCCTTACCCTAACCCTAACCCTAACCCTAAAACTTACCCTAACCCTAACTATAACACTAACCCTAAGCCTAACACTTACCCTAACCCTAACCCTAACCCTTACCCTAACCCTAACCCTGACCAAAACCCTTACCCTAAACCTAACCCTAACCATAACCCCTAAGCCTAAACCTTAACCTAACCCTAACCCTTACCCTTAACCTAACCCTAAACCTAACTCTACCACTTACCCTTACCCTAACCCTAAACCTAACCCTAAATCTTACCCTAACCTTAACCCTAACCCTAACTCTAAGCCTAACACTTACCCTAACCCTAACCCTCACACTAACCCTAACCCTAACCCTTACCCTTATTCTAACACTAAGCCTAAGCCTAAGCCTAACCCTAACCCTAACCCTTACATTAACCCTAACCCTAACCCTAACCCTAACCCTTACCCTTACTCTAACACTAAGCCTAAGCCTAAGCCTAACCCTAACCCTAACCCTTACCCTAACCCTAACCCTAACCCTAAATCTTACCCTTACCCTAACACTAAGCCTAACCCTAACCCTAACCCTAACCCTTACCCTAACCATAACCCTAATCCTAACCCTAAGCCTAACCCTAACCCTAACCTTAACCCTAACCCTAACCCTAACCTAACCTTTTCCCTTAACCTAACCCTAACCGTAACCCTTACCCTTACCCTAACACTTAGCCTAACCCCAACCCTCACCCTAACCCTATCCCTTACCCTAACCATAACGCTAATCCTAAACCTTACCCTCCCCTCCCCTTACCCTAACCCTAACCCTAACCTTAACCCTAACACTTGCCATTACCCTAAACCTAACCCTAACCCTAAAACTTACCCTTACCCGTACCCTAACCATAACCCAAACCCTAACCCTAAACCTTACTCTTACCCTAACCCTAACCCTAACACTAAGCCTTACCCTAACCCTAACCCTAACTCTAACCGTTACCCTTACCTTTACCCTTACCCTTACCCTAACTCTAAACCTAACAATAACCCTAACCCTAAACCTAACCCTTAACCTTACCCTATCCCTAACCCTAACCCTAACCCTTATCCTAACCCTAATCCTAACCCTAACCCTAACACTTACATTAACCCTAACCCTAACCCTAACCCTTATCCTTACACTAACCCTAACCCTAAACTTAACCCCAACCCTAAACCTAATCCTAACCCTTACCATTACCCTAAAACTTACCCTAACCCTAACCCTACCTGTACCACTTACCCTTACCCTAACCCTAAACCTAACCCTAACCCTTACCCTAACCCTAACCCTAACCCTAAACCTAAGCCTAACACTTACCCTAACCCTAACACTTACACTAATCCTAACCCTAACCGTAACCCTAACCCTAACCCTAACCCTAACCTTACACTTACCCTATCCCTAACACTAACCCTCATCCTAACCCTAACCCTAACTCTAATCGTTACCCTTACCCTTACCCTTACCCTTACCTAACTCTAAACCTAACCCTAACACTAACCCTAACCCTAACCTTAACACTAACCCTAACCCTAAACTTAACCCCAACCCTAAACCTAACCCTAACCCTAACCCTTACCCTAAAACTTACCCTAACCCTAAACCTAACTCTACCACTTACCCTTACCCTAACCCTAAACCTAACCCTAACCCTTACCCTTACCCTATCCCTAACCCTAAACCTAAACCTCACCGGAATCCTAACGCTAAGCCTAACCATATCCCTAAACTTAACCCTAAACCTAGCCATAACCCTAACCCTTACCCTTACCCTAACCCTAACCCTGAACCTAACCCTAACCCTAACCCTAACCCTTACCCTAACCCTAACACTACCCTTAACCCAAACATTTACCCTTACCCTAACCCTAACCCTCACACTAACCCTAACTTTTACCCTAACCCTAACCCTAACCCTAACCCTAAATCTTACCCTTACCCTAACACTAAGCCTAACCCTAACCCTAACCCTAACCCTAACCCTTACCCTAACCATAACCCTAATCCTAACCCTAAGCCTAACCCTAACCCTAACCTTAACCCTAACCCTAACCCTAACCTAACCCTTTCCCTTAACCTAACCCTAACCGTAACCCTTACCCTTACCCTAACACTTAGCCTAACCCCAACCCTCACCCTAACCCTATCCCTTACCCTAACCATAACCCTAATCCTAACCTTAAACCTTACACTAACCCTAACCCTAACCCTAAACCTTACCCTCCCCTCCCCTTACCCTAACCCTAACCCTAACCTTAACCCTAACACTTGCCATTACCCTAAACCTAACCCTAACCCTAAAACTTACCCTTACCCGTACCCTAACCATAACCCAAACCCTAACCCTAAACCTTACTCTTACCCTAACCCTAACACTAAACCTTACCCTAACCCTAAGCCTAACTCTAACCGTTACCCTTACCTTTACCCTTACCCTTACCCTAAATCTAAACCTAACAATAACCCTAACCCTAAACCTAACCCTTAACCTTACCCTTTCCCTAACCCTAACCCTAACCCTTATCCTAACCCTAACCCTAACCCTAACACTTACATTAACCCTAACCCTATCCCTAACCCTTATCCTTACACTAACCCTAACCCTAAACTTAACCCCAACCCTAAACCTAACCCTAACCCTTACCATTACCCTAAAACTTACCCTAACCCTAACCCTACCTGTACCACTTACCCTTACCCTAACCCTAAACCTAACCCTAACCCTTACCCTAACCCTAACCCTAACCCTAAACCTAAGCCTAACACTTACCCTAACCTTAACCCTTACACTAATCCTAACCCTAACCGTAACCCTAACCCTAACCCTAACCCTAACCTTACACTTACTCTAACCCTAACACTAACCCTTATCCTAACCCTAACCCTAACTCTAATCGTTACCCTTACCCTTACCCTTACCCTTACCTAACTCTAACCCTAACCCTAACCCTAACCCTAACGCTAACCTTAACCCTAACCCTAACCCTAAACTTAACCCCAACCCTAAACCTAACCCTAACCCTAACCCTTACCCTAAAACTTACCCTAACCCTAACCCTAACTCTACCACTTACCCTTACCTTAACCCTAAACCTAACCCTAACCCTTACCCTTACCCTATCCCTAACCCTAAACCTAAACCTCACCGGAATCCTAACGCTAAACCTAACCATATCCCTTAACTTAACCCTAAACCTAGCCATAACCCTAACCCTTACCCTTACCCTAACCCTAAACCTGAAGCTAACCCTAACCCTAACCCTAACCCTTACCCTAACCCTAACACTACCCCTAACCCAAACATTTACCCTTACCCTAACCTTAACCCTCACACTAACCCTTTTACCCTAACCCAAACCATAACCCTAACCCTAAACCTTACCCTAACACTAACCCTAACCCTCAACCTAACCCCTAACCCTAACCCTTACCCTAACCCTAACCCTAACCCTAACCCTCACCATTACCCGAACCCTAACAGTAACCCTAACCCTAATCTTAACCTTAACCTAACCCTAACCCTTAACCTAACCCTAACCCTAAACCTAAACTTAACCCCAACCCTAAACCTAACCCTAACCCTAACCCTTACCCTAACACTTACCCTAACCCTAACCCTAACCCTAACCCTAACCCTAACATAACCCTAACCCTAACCCTAACCCTTACCCAAACCCTAACCCTAACCCTAACCTTTACCCTAACCCTGAGCCTAAACCTAACCCTAACCCCTAATCCTAACCCTTAAACTAACCCTAACCCTAACCCTAACCTTAACCCTAAGGCTAACACTTGCCCTTACCCTAACCCTAACCCTAAACCTAAACCTAACCCTAACCCTAACCCTAACCCTTACCCTTACCCTAACCCTAACCCTAAACATAACCCTAAACCTAACCCTAACCCTAACGTTAAACCTAACCCTAACCCTAACCCTAACCTAACCCTAACCCTAACCCTTACCCTAACACCAACCCTAAACCTTACCCTTACCCTAACCCTAACCCTAAACCTAACCCTAATCCTAAACCTTACCCTTACCCTTACCCTAACTCTAAACCTAACTCTAACCCTAACCCTAACTCTTACCCTTACCCTAAACCTAACCCTAACCCTAACCCTTACCCAAACCCTAACCCTAACCCTAACCCTAACACTTACATTAACCCTAACCCTAACCCTAACCCTTATCCTTACACTAACCCTAACCCTAAACTTAACCCCAACCCTAAACCTAACCCTAACCCTAACCCTTACCCTAAAACTTACCCTAACCCTAACCCTAACTCTACCACTTACCCTTACCCTAACCCTAAACCAAACCCTAACCCTTACCCTAACCCTAACCCTAACCCTAAGCCTAACACTTACAATAACCCTAACCCTTACACTAACCCTAACCCTAACCCTAAACCTAACCCTAACCCTAACCTTACACTTACCCTAACCCTAACACTAACCCTTACCCTAACCCTAACCCTAACTCTAACCGTTACCCTTACCCTTACCCTTACCCTTACCCTAACTCTAAACCTAACCCTAACCCTAACCCTAACCCTAACCTTAACCCTAACCCTGGCCCTAACCCTAACCCTAACCCTAAACCAAACCCTAACCCTAACCCTAACCTTAACCCTAACCCTAAACCTAATCCTAACCCTAACCCTTATGCTTACCCTAACCCTAACCCTAAACTTAACCCCAACCCCTAAACCTAACCCTAACCCTAACCCTTACCCTAAAACTTACCCTAACCCTAACCCTAACTCTACCACTTACCCTTACCCTAACCCTAAACCTAACCCTAACCCTTATCCTTACCCAAACCCTAACCCTAACCCAATCCCTAACCCTAACCCTAACCCTAACCCTAATCCTAACCCTAACACTAACCCTAACCCTAACCCTAACCTCAACCTTAACCCTAACCCTAAACCTAACCCTTACCCTTACCCTAACACTTAGCCTAACCCTAACCCTAACCCTCACCCTAAACCTAACCCTAACCCTAACCCTAAACCTTGCCCTTATCTTAACCCTAAACCTAACGCTAACCCTTACGCTTACCCTAACGCTAAACTTAACCCTAACCCTAACCCTAACCCAAACAAATACCCTTACCCTAACCCTAACCCTAACCATAACCCTAACCCTAACCCTAACCCTAACACTTACCCTAACACTAACCCTTACCCTTAGCCTAACCCTAACCCTAAACCTTAAACTAACCCTAACCCTAACCCTAACCCTTACCCTAACCATAAACCTAAGCCTAACCTCTAACCCTAACCTTAAAGCTAACTCTAACCGTAACCGTAACCCTAACCCCTACCCCTACCCTAACCCTAACCCTAACCCTTACCCTAACCCTAACCCTAATTTTAACCGTAACCCTAAACCTAACCCTAACCTTAACCCTAACCCTAACCCTAACCCTTTTCCTTACCCTAAACCTAAACCTAAACCTAACCCTCACCTTAAACCTAAACCTAACCTCTAACACTAAACCTAAACCTAACCCTAATCCTTACCCTTAACCTAAACCTAATCCTAACACTAACACTTGCCCTTACCCTAAACCCTACCCTAACCCCAACCCTAACCCTTACCCTAACCCTAACCCTAACCCGTACCCTTACCCTAACCCTAACCCTAACCCTTACCCTTACCCTAACCCTAATCCTAACCCTAACATTAACCCAAACCCTAGCCCTAACACTTACAGTAACCTAAACCTAACCCTTACCCTAACACTAACCCTAACCCTAAACTTAAACCTAACCCTAACCCTAACCCTAAACCTAACCGTAACACTAACCCAAACCCTAACCCTAACCTTAACCCTAACCCTAACCCTTGCCCTTACCCTAACCCTAACCCTAACTCTAACCCTAACCCTAAAACTTACCATAACCCTAACCCTAACCCTAACCTCAAACTTAACCCTAACCCTAACCCTAAACCTAACGCTAACCTTAACCATAACCCTTGCCATTACCCTAAACCTAACCGTAACCCTAAACCTAAACCTTACACTTACCCTAACCCTAACACTAACCATTACCCTAACCCAAACCCTAACTCTAACCCTAACCCTAACCCTAACCCTAACCTCAAACTTAACCCTAACCCTAACCCTAAACCTAACGCTAACCTTAAACCTAAACCTTACCTGTACCCTAACCATAACCCTAACCCTAAACCTAAACCTTACACTTACCCTAACCCTAACACTAACCCTTACCCTAACCCTAACCCTTACTCTAACCGTTACCCTTACCCTTACCCTTACCCTAACTCTAAACCTATCCCTAACCCTAACCCTAAACCTAACCCTTACCCTTAACCTATCCCTAACCCTAACCCTAAACCTTATCCTAACCCTAACCCTAACCCTAACCCTATCACTTACATTAACCCTAACCCTAACACTAACCCTTATCTTTACCCTAACCCTAACCCTAAACTTAACCCCAACCCTAAACCTAACCCTAACCCTAACGCTTACCCTAAAACTTACCCTAACCCTAACCCTAACTCTACCACTTACCCTTACCCTAACCCTAAACCTAACCCTAACCCTTACCCTAACCCTAACCCTAACCCTAACTCTAAGCCTAACACTTACCCTAACATTAACCCTTACACTAAACCTACCCCTAACCCTAACCCGTATCCCTAACCCTAACCCTAACCCTAACCCTAACCTTAACCACAACCCTAAACCTAACCCTAACCCTAACCCTTACCCTAAAACTTACCCTAACCCTAACCCTAACTCTACCACTTACCCTTACCCTAACCCTAAACCAAACCCTAACCCTTACCCTAACCCTAACCCTAACCCTAACCCTAAGCCTAACACTTACAATAACCCTAACCCTTACACTAACCCTAACCCTAACCCTAAACCTAACCCTAACCCTAACCTTACACTTACCCTAACCCTAACACTAACCCTTACCCTAACCCTAACCCTAACTCTAACCGTTACCCTTACCCTTACCCTTACCCTAACTCTAAACCTAACCCTAACCCTAACCCTAACCCTAACCCTAACCTTAACCCTAACCCTGGCCCTAACCCTAACCCTAACCCTAAACCAAACCCTAACCCTAACCCTAACCTTAACCCTAACCCTAAACCTAATCCTAACCCTAAACCTAATCCTAATCCTAACCCTAACCCTAAACTTAACCCCAACCCCTAAACCTAACCCTAACCCTAACCCTTACCCTAAAACTTACCCTAACCCTAACCCTAACTCTACCACTTACCCTTACCCTAACCCTAAACCTAACCCTAACCCTTATCCTTACCCAAACCCTAACCCTAACCCAATCCCTAACCCTAACCCTAACCCTAACCCTAATCCTAACCCTAACACTAACCCTAACCCTAACCCTAACCTCAACCCTAACCCTAACTCTAACCGTTACCCTTACCCTTACCCTTACCCTAACTCTAAACCTATCCCTAACCCTAACCCTAAACCTAACCCTTACCCTTAACCTATCCCTAACCCTAACCCTAAACCTTATCCTAACCCTAACCCTAACCCTATCACTTACATTAACCCTAACCCTAACACTAACCCTTATCTTTACCCTAACCCTAACCCTAAACTTAACCCCAACCCTAAACCTAACCCTAACCCTAACGCTTACCCTAAAACTTACCCTAACCCTAACCCTAACTCTACCACTTACCCTTACCCTAACCCTAAACCTAACCCTAACCCTAACCCTAACCCTAAGCCTAACACTTACCCTAACCCTAACCCTTACACTAACCCTAACCCTAACCCTAACCCGTATCCCTAACACTAACCCTAACCCTAACCCTAACCCTTATCCCTAACCCTAACCCTAACCATAACCCTTACCCTAACCCTAAACCAAACCCTAACCCTAACCCTAACCTTAACCCCAACCCTAAACCTAATCCTAACCCTAACACTTACCCTTACCCTAACCCTAACCCTAACCCTAACTGTAACCCTTATCCTTACCCAAACCCTAACCCTAACCCAATCAATAACCCTAACCCTAACCATAACACTTACCCTAACCCTAACCCTAATCCTAACCCTAAACCTAAGCCTAACCCTAACCCTAACCTCAACCTTAACCCTAACCCTAACCCTAACCCTTAACCTTACCCTAACACTTAGCCTAACCCTACCCCTAACCCTAACCCTAAACCTAACCCTAACCCTAACCCTAAACCTTGCCCTTAACTTAACCCTAAGCCTAACGCTAACCCTTACGCTTACCCTAACGCTAAACCTAACCCTAACCCTAACCCTAACACTTACCCTAACCCTTAAACCTAACCCTAACCTTACCCTTACCCTAACCCTAACCCTAACCTTAACCCCAACCCTAACCCTAACCCTAATCCTAACCCTAAGCCTAACCCTAACCATAACCCTAACCCTAATCCTTGCCCTTACCCTAACCATAAACCTAACACTAACCCTAACCCTAACCCTTACCCTTATCCTAACCCTAACCCTAAACCTAACGTCACCCTAACCCTAACCCTAACCCTAACCTCTAACCCTAACCCTAAACCTAACACTAATCCGTACCCTTATCCTAAACCTACCCCTAACACTAACACTTACACTTACCATAAACCATACCTTAACCCGAACCCTAACCCTAACACTTACCCTAACCCTAACCCTAACCCTTACCCTAACGCTAACCCTAAGCCTAACCTTAACCCTAACCCGAACACATATCCTTACCCTTACCCTAACCCTAACCCTAACCCTTATCCTTACCCAAACCCTAACCCTAACCCAATCCCTAACCCTGACCCTAAACCTAACCCTTACCCTAACCCTAACCCTAATCATAATCCTAAACCTAACCCTAACCCTAACCTCAACCTCAACCCTAACCATAACCCTAAGCCTTACCCTTACCATAACACGTAGCCTAACCCTAACCCTAACCCTAAACCTATCCCTTACCCTAACCATAACCCTAATCCTAACCCTAAACCTAACCCTAACCCTAACCTTAACCCTAACCCTACCCTAACCCTTACCCTTACCCTAACCCTAACCCTAACCATAACCCCAATCCTAAACCTAACCCTAACCCTAACCCTAACCCTTACCCTAACCCTAAACCTAACCCTAAACCTAACCCTAAACCTAACCCTTATCCTTACCCTAACCCTCACCCTAACCCTCACCCTTACCCTAAGCCTAACCTCAACCTTAACCCTAACCCTAACCCTAACCCTTACCCTTCTCCTAACACTTAGCCTAACCCTAACCGTAAACCTAACCCTAACCCTAACCCTAACCTCAACCTTAACCCTAACCCTAAACCTTACCATCCCCTCCCCTTACGCTAACCCTAAACCTAACCTTAACCCTAACCCTTGCCATTACCCTAAACCTTACCCTCCCCTCCCCTTACCCTAACCCTAAACCTAACCCTAACCCTAAAACTTACCCTTACCCGTACCGTAACCCTAACCCTAACCCTAACCCTAAACCTTACACTTACCCTAAACCTAACACTAACCCTTACCCTAAACCTAACCCTAACTCTAACCGTTACCCTTACCCTTTCCCTTACCCTAACTCTAAACCTAACCCTAACCCTAACCCTAACCTTTACCCTTACCCTATCCCTAACCCTAACCCTTATTCTAACCCTAACCCTAAGCCTAATCCTAACACTTACATTACCCCTAACCCTAACCCTAACCCTTATCCTTACCCTAACCCTAACCCTAAACTTAACCCCAACCCTAAACCTAACCCTAACCCTTACCATTACCCTAAAACTTACCCTAACCCTGAACCTTACTCTACCACTTACCCTTACCCTAACCGTAAACCTATCCCTACACCTTACCATAACCTTAAGCCTAACCCTAACTCTAAGCCTAACACTTACCCTAACCCTAACCCTTACAATAACCCTAACCCTAACCCTAACCCGTATCCCTAACCCTAACCCTAACCTTAACCCTAACCCTAACCCTAACCCTTACCCTAACCCTAAACCAAACCCTAACACTAACCCTAACCTTAACCCCAACCCTAAACCAAATCCTAACCCTAACACTTACCCTTACCCAAACCCTAACCCTAACCCTAACCCTTATCCTTACCCAAACCCTAACCCTAACCAATCCCTAACCCTAACCCTAACCCTAACCCTTACCCTAACCCTAACCCTAATCATAATCCTAAACCTAACCCTAACCCTAACCCTAACCTCAACCTTAACCCTAACCATAACCCTAAGCCTTACTCTTACCATAACTCGTAGCCTAACACTAACCCTAACCCTAAACCTATCCCTTACCCTAACCATAAACCTAATCCTAACGCTAAACCTAACCCTAACCCTAACCTTAACCCTAACCCTACCCTAACCCTTACCCTTACCCTAACCCTAACCCTAACCATAACCCCAATCCTAAACCTAACCCTAACACTAACCCTAACCCTTACCTAACCCTAAACCTAACCCTAAACCTAACCCTAAACCTAACCCTTATCCTTACCCTAACCCTCACCCTAACCCTCACCCTTACCCTAAGTCTAAATCTAACCCTAACCCTGATCCTAACTTTAACCCTAACACTTACCCTTAGCATAAGCCTAACCGTAACCCTAAACCTAACCCTAACACTTATCCTAACCCTAACCCTAACCCAAACGCTAACCCTAACACATAACCTTACCCTAACACTAAACCTAACCCTAACTCTAACCCTAAACCTAACCCTAATCCAAACCCTAACCCTAACCCTAAGTATAACCCTCACCCTAAACCTAACCCTAATCATTAAACGTACCATAAACCTAAACCTAACCATAACCCCAACACTAACCCTAACCCTAACCCTAACCCTAACCCTTAACTTTACCCTATCCCTAAACCTAAACCTAACCCTAATGCTAACCCTAACCATTACCCTAACCCTAACCCCTTACCCTTACTCTAACCCTAACCCTAACCCTAAACCTAACCCTTACTCTTACCCTAACCCTAACCCTTACCTTAGCCTAACCCTAACCCTAAACCTTAAACTAACCCTAACCCTAACCCTAAACCTTACGCTAACCCTAAACCTAAGCCTAACCCCTAACCCTAACCATAAACCTAACTCTAACCCTAACCCTAACACTAACCCTTACCCCTACCCTAACCCTAACCTAACCCTTACCCTAACCCTAACCCTAATTTTAACCCTAACCCTAAAACTAAACCTAACCTTAACCCTAACCCTAACCCTAACCCTTTTCCTTACCCTAACCCTAACCCTAAACCTAACACTAACCCTAACCTAAACCTAACCCTCACCCTTACCCTTACCCACACCCTAACCCTAAACCTAACCCTGACCCTAACCCTAAACCTAACCTCTAACCCTAACCCTAAACCTAACCCTAATCCTTAACCTTAACCTAAACCTAACCGTAACACTAACACTTGCCCTTACACTAAACCCTACCCTAACCCTAACCCTAACCCTTACCCTAAGCCTAACCCTAACCCTATCCCTTACCCTTACCCTAACCGTAACCCTAACCCTAACCCAAACTCTTACCCTTACCTTAACCCTAATCATTACCCTAACCCTAACCCTAACCCTAACCCTAACCTTAAACCTAACCCTAACCCTAACCCTAACCCTAAACCTAACCCTAACACTAATCCTAACCCTAACCCTAACCTTAACCCTAAGCCTAACCCTTGCCCTTACCCTAATCCTAACCCTAACTCTAACCCTAACCCTAAAACTTACCCTAACCCTAACCCTAACCCCAACATCAAACTTAACCCTAACCGTAACCCTAACCCTTACCCTTACTCTAACTCTAAGCCTAAGACTAAGCCTAACCCTAACCCTAACCCTTACCCTAACCCTAACCCTAACCCTAACCCTAACCTTTACCCTTACCCTAACACTAAGCCTAACCCAAACCCTAACCCTAACCCTTACCCTAACCATAAACCTAATCTGAACCCTAAGCCTAACCCTAACCCTAACCCTTACCCTTACCCTAACACTAAGCCTAACCCAAACCCTAACCCTAACCCTTACCCTAACCATAACCCTAAGCCTAACCCTTGCCTTTACCCTAATCCTAACCCTAACTCTAACCCTAACCCTAAAACTAACCCTAACCCTAACCCTAACCCTAACCTCAAACTTAACCCTAACCCTGCCCTAACCCTAACCCTAACCCTTACCCTTACTCTAACACTAATCCTAACCCTAACCCTAAACTTAACCCTAAGCCTTACCCTTGCCCTTACCCTAATCCTAACCCTAACTCTAACCCTAACCCTAAAACTTACCCTAACCCTAACCCTAACCCTAACCTCAAACTTAACCCTAACCCTAACCCTAACCATAACCCTAACCCTTACCCTTACTCTAACACTAAGCCTAAGCCTAAGCCTAACCCTAAGCCTAACCTTTACCCTAACCCTAACCCTAACCCTAACCCTAACCCTAACCCTTACCCTTACCCTAACACTAAGCCTAACCCAAACCCTAACCATAACCCTTACCCTGACCATAACCCTAATCGTAACCCTAAGCCTAACCCTAACCCTAACCTTAACCCTAACCCTAACCCTAACCTAACTCTTACCCTTAACCTAACCCTAACCGTAACCCTTACCCTTACCCCAACACTTAGCCTAACCCTAACCCTAACCCTATCCCTTACCCTAACCATAACCCTAATCCTAACCCTAAACCTAACCCTAAACCTAACCCTAACCTTAACTCTAACCCTAAACCTTACCCTCCCCTCCCCTTACCCTAACCCTAAACCTAACCTTAACCCTAACCCTTGCCATTACCCTAAACCTAACCCTAACCCTAAACCTTCCCTTACCCGTACCCTAACCATAACGCTAACCCTAACCCTAAACCTTACGCTTACCCTAACCCTAACACTAACCTTTACCCTAACCCTAACCCTAACTCTAACCGTTACCCTTACCTTTACCCTTACCCTAACTCTAAACCTAACCCTAACCCTAACCCTTACCCTTACCCTATGCCTAAACCTAACCCTAACCCTTATTCTAACCCTAACCCTAACCCTAACCCTATCACTTACATTAACCCTAACCCTAACCCTTATCCTTACCCTTACCCTAACCCTAAACTTAACCCCAAAACTAAACCTAACCCTAACCCTAACCCTTACCCTAAAACTTACCCTAACCATAACCCTAACTCTACCACTTACCCTTACCCTAACACTAAACCTAACCATAACCCTTACCCTAACCCTAACCCTAACCCTAACTCTAAGCCTAACACTTACCCTAACCTTAACCCTTACACTAAACCTACTCCTAATCCTAACCCGTATCCCTAACCCTAACCCTAACCCTAACCCTAACCTTAACCCTACCCCTAACCCTAACCCTTACCCTAACTCTAAACCAAACGCTAACCCTAACCCTAACCTTAACCCCAACCCTAAACCTAATCCTGACCCTAACACTTACCCTTACCCTAACCCTAACCCTAACCCTAAACCTTATCCTTACCCAAACCCTAGCCCTAACCCAATCCCTAACCCTAACCCTAACCCTAACCCTTACCTCAACCCTAACCCTAATCCTAACCATAAACCTAAACCTAACCCTAACCCTAACCCTAACCTCAATCTTAACCCTAACCCTAACCCTTACCCTATCCCTTACCCTAACCATAACCCTAATCCTAACCCTAAACCTAACCCTAACCCTAACCTTAACCCTAACCCTAACCTAACCCTTACCTTACCCTAACCCTAACCCTAACCATAACCCCAATCCTAAACCTAACCCTAAGCCTAACCCTTAACCTAACCCTAAACCTAACCCTAACCCTTACCCTAACCCTAACCCTAATCTTAACCCTAACCCTTACCCTTACTCTCACCCTAACCTTAACTCTAATATTTATCCTTACCCTAACCCTAACCGTAAAACTAACCCTAACCCTAAACCTAACCCTTACCCTTACCCTAACCCTAAACCTAACCCAAACCCTCACTCTTACTCTAAGGCTAAATCTAACCCCAACCCTGACCCTAACTTTAACCCTAACCCTTACCCTTAGCCTAACCCTAACCGTAACCCTAAACCTAACCCTAACACTTACCCTAACCCTAACCCTAACCCAAACGCTAACCCTAACACATAACCTTACCCTAACACTAAACCTAACCCTAACCCTAACCCTAAACTTACCCCTAATTCTAACCCTAAACCTAACCCTAAGCATAACCCTCACCCTAAACCTAACCCTAATCATTAAACATACCCTAAACCTAAACCTAACCATAACCCCAACACTAACCCTAACCCTAACCCTAACCCTTAACCTTACCCTATCCCTAACCTTAAACCTAACCCTAATCCTAACCCTAACCATTACCCTAACCCTAACCCTAATCCTAACCCTAAACCTTACCCTTCCCCTAACCCTAACCCTAACCCTAAACCTAACCATTACTCTTACCCTAACCCTAACCCTTACACTTAGCCTAACCCTAACCCTAAATTTTAAATTAACCCTAACCCTAACCCTATCCCTTACCCTAACCCTAAACCTAAGCCTAACCCCTAAACCTAACCTTAAACCGAACTCTAACCCTAACCCTAATCCTAACCCTTACTCCTACCCTAACCCTAACCCTAACCCTTACCCTAACCCTAACCCTTACCCTAACCCTAACCCTAATTTTAACCCTAACCCTAAACCTAACCCTAACCTTAACCCTAACCCTAACCCTAACCCTTGTCCTTACCCTAACCCTAACCCTAAACCTAACACTAACCCTAACCTAAACCTAACCCTCACCCTTACCCTTACCCACACCCACACCCTAAACCTAACCCTAACCCTAACCCTAAACCTAACCTCTAACCCTAACCCTAAACCTAACCCTAATCCTTACCCTTAACCTAAACCTAACCCTAACACTAACACTTGCCCTTACTCTAAACCCTACCCTAACCCTAACCAAAACCCTAACCCTTACCCTAACCCTAACCCTAACCCTAACGCTTACACTTACCCTAACCCTAACCGTAACCCTAACCCTAATCCTAACCCTAACCCTTACCCTTACCCTAACCCTTATCCTTACCCAAACCCTAACCCTAACCCAATCCCTAACCCTAACCCTAACCCTAACCCTTACCCTAATCCTAACACCAAACCTAACCCTAACCCTAACCCTAACCTCAACCTTAACCCTAACCCTAACCCTAACTCTTACCCTTACCATAACACTCAGCCTAACACTAACCCTAACCCTAACCCTGTCCCTTACCCTAACCATAACCCTAATCGTAACCCTAAACCTAACCCTAACCCTAACCTTATCCCTAACCCTAACCTAACCCTTAACCTTACCTTAACCCTAACCCTAAACATAACCCCAATCCTAAACCTAACCCTAACCCCAACCCTAACCCTTACCCTAACCCTAAACCTAACCCTAACCCTTACCCTAAACCTAACCCTAATCTTAACCCTAACCCTTACCCTTACTCTCACCCTAACCTTAACTCTAATATTTATCCTTACCCTAACCCTAACCGTAAACCTAACCCTAACCCTAAACCTAACCCTTAACCTTACCCTAACCCTAAACCTAACCCTAACCCTCACCCTTACCCTAAGGCTAAATCTAACACCAACCCTGACCCTAACTTTAACCCTAACCCTTACCCTTAGCCTAACCCTAACCGTAACCCTAAACCTAACCCTAACACTTACCCAAACCCTAACAATAACCCAAACGCTAACCCTAACACATAACCTTACCCTAACACTAAACCTAACCCTAACCCTAACCCTAAACCGAACCCTAATCCTAACCCTAACCCTAACCCTAAGCATAACCCTCACCATAAACCTAACCCTAATCATTAAATGTACCCTAAAAATAAACCTAACCATAACCCCAACACTAACCCTAACCATAACCCTAACCCTAACCCTTAACCTTAACCTATCCCTAACCCTAAACCTAACCCTAACCATTACCCTAACCCTAACCCTAATCCTAACGCTAACCCTTTCCCTTACCCTGACCCTAACCCTAACCCTAAACCTAACCATTACTCTTACCGTAACCCTAACCCTTACCCTTAGCCTAACCCTAACCCTAAACCTTAAACTAATCCTAACCCAAACCCTAACCCTTACCCTAACCCTAAACCTAAGCCTAACCCCTAACCCTAAACTTAAACCTAACTCTAACCCTAACCTAACCCTAACCCTTACCCCTACCCTAATCCTAACCCTAACCCTTACCCTAACCCTAACCCTAATTTTAACCCTAACCCTAAACCTAACCCTAACCTTAACCTAACCGTAACCCTTGTCCTTACCCTAACCCTAACCCTAAACCTAACACTAACCCTAACCTAAACATAACCCTCACCCTTACCCTTACCCACACCCTAACCCTAAACCTAACCCTCACCCTAACCCTAACCCTAACTCTAACCCCTAACCCTAAAACTTACCCTAACCCTAACCCTAAACCTAACCTCAAACTTAACCCTAACCCTAACCCTAACCCTAACCCTTACCCTTACTGTAACACTAAGCCTAAGCCTAAGCCTAACCTAACCCTAACCCTTACCCTACCCCTAACCCTAACCTAACCCTAACCCTTACCCTTACCCTAACACTAAGCCTAACCCAAACCCTAACCCTAACCCTTACCCTAACCATAACCCTAATCCTAACCCTAGGCCTAACCCTAACTCTTACCCCTAACCCTAACCCTAACCCTAACCCTTACCCTTACTCTAACACTAAGCCTAAGCCTAAGCCTACCCTAACCATAACTCTTACCCTAACCCTAACCCTAACCCTAACCCTAACCTTTATTCTAACCGTAACCTAAGACTAACCCTAACACTTACATTAACCTCAACCCTAACCCTAACCCTTATCCTTACCCTAACCCTAACCCTAAAGTTAACCCCTACCCTAAACCTAACCCTTAACCTAAAACTTACCCTAACCCTAATCCTAACTCTACCACTTACCCTTACCCTAACCATAAACCTAACCCTAACCCTTACCCTAACACTAACCCTAACTCTAAGCCTAAAATTTACCCTAACCTTAACCTTACACTAAACCCACCCCCTAACCCTAACCCGTATCCCTAACCCTAACCCTAACCCTAACCTTAACCCTACCCCTAACCCCTAACCC
>NW_028327596.1:588297-610797 GCF_031878675.1 Megascapheus bottae
ACCCTAACCCTAACCCTAACCCTTACCCTTACCCTAACACTAAGCCTAACCCAAACCCTAACCCTAACACTTACCCTAACCATAACCATAATCCTAACCCTAAGCCTAACCCTAACCCTAACACTTACCCTTACCCTAACACTAAGCCTAACCCAAACCCTAACCCTAACCTTACCCTAACCATAACCCTAAACCTAACCCTTGCCCTTACCCTAATCCTAACCCTAACTCTAACCCTAACCCTAAAACTAACCATAACCATAACCATAACCCTAACCCTAACCTCAAACTTAACCTAACCCTAAACCTAACCCTAACCCTAACACTTACCCTTACTCTAACACTAATCCTAACCCTAACCCTAACCTTAACCCTAAGCCTAACCTTGCCCTTACCCTAATCCTAACCCTAACTCTAACCCTAACCCTAAAACTTACCCTAACCCTAACCCTAACCCTAAACTCAAACTTAACCCTAATCCTAACCCTAACCCTAACCCTTACCCTTACTCTAACACTAAGCCTAAGCCTAAGCCTAACCCTAACCCTAACTCTTACCCTAACCCTAACCCTAACCCTAACCCTTATTCTATCCCTAACCCTAAGACTAACCCTAACACTTACATTAACCCCAACCCTAACCCTAACCCTTATCCTTACCTAACCCTTACCCTAAACTTAACACCAACCTAAACCTAACCCTAACCCTAAACCTTAACCTAAAACTTACCCTAACCCTAACCCTAAATCTACCACTTACCCTTACCCTAACCCTAAACCTAACCCTAACCCTTACCCTAAACCTAACCCTAACCCTAACTCCAAGCCTAAAACTTACCCTAACCTTAACCCTTACACTAAACCTACCCTAACCCTAACCCGTATCCCTAACCCTAACCCTAACCCTAACCCTAACCCTAACCTAACCCTACCCCTACCCCTAACCCTTACCCTAACTCTACACCAAACCCTACCCTAACCCTAACCTTAACCACAACCTAAACCTAATCTAACCCTAACACTTACCCTTACCCTAACCCTAACCCTAACCCTAACACTTATCCTTACCCAAACCCTAAACCTAACCCAATCCCTAACCCTAAACCTAACCCTAAACCTTACCCTAACCCTAACCCTAATCCTAACCCTAAACCTAACCCTAACCCTAACCCTAACCTCAAACTTAATCCTAACCCTAACCCTAACCCTTACCCTATCCCTTACCCTAACCATAACCATAATCCTAACCCTAAACCTAACCCTAACCCTAACCTTAACCCTAACCCTAACCTAACCCTTACCCTTACCATAACCCTAACCATAACCCCAATCCTAAACCTAACCCTAACCCTAACCCTAACCCTTACCCTAACCCTAAACCTAACCCTAACCCTTACCCTAACCCTAACCCTAATCTTAACCCTAACCCTTACCCTTACTCTCACCCTAACCTTAACTCTAATATTTATCCTTACCCTAACCCTAACCGTAAACCTAACCCTAACACTAAACCTAAACCTTACCCTTACCCTAACCCTAAACCTAACCCTAACCCTCACCCTTACCCTAAGGCTAAATCTAACACCAACCCTGACCCTAACTTTATCCCTAACCCTTACCCTTAGCCTAACCCTAACCGTAACCCTAAACCTAACCCTAAAACTTACCCTAACCCTAACCCTAACCCAAATGCTAAACCTAACACATAACCTTACCCTAACACTAACCCTAACCCTAAACCTAACCCTAAACCTAACCCTGATCCTAACCCTACCCCTAACACTAACCCGAACCCTAACCCTAACCCTAACCCTAACCCTTACCCTTACCCTAACACTAAGCCTAACCCTAACCCTAACCCTAACCCTTACCCTAACCATAACCCTAATCCTAAAACTAAGCCTAACCCTAACCCTAACCTTAACCCTAACCCTAACCCTAACCTAATCCTTACCCTTAACCTAACGCTAACCGTAACCCTTACACTTAACCTAACACTTAGCCTAACCCTAACCCTCACCCTAACCCTATCCCTTACCCTAACCATAACCCTAATCCTAACCCTAAACCCTACCCTAACCCTAAACCTAACCCTAACCCTTACCCTAATCCTAACTCTAATCCTAACCCTTATCCTTAACCTAACCGTAACCCTAACCCTAACCCTAACCCTTACCCTTACCCTAACCTTAATCCTAACCCTAACCCTAACCCTTACCCTAACCTAAAACTAACCCCTACCCCAACCCTAACCCTAACCCTAACCTTAAACCTAACACTAAACCTAACTCTAACCCTAAACCTAACCCTAACACTAATCCTAACCCTAACCCTAACCCTACCTTAACCCTAAGCCTAACCCTTGCCCTTACCCTAATCCTAACCCTAACTCTAACCCTAACCCTAAAACTTACCCTAACCCTAACCCTAACCCTAACCTCAAACTTAACCCTAACCCTAACCGTAATCCTAACCCTTACCCTTACTCTAACACTAAGCCTAAGCCTAAGCCTAACCCTAACCCTAACCCTAACCCTTACCCTAACCCTAACCCTAAAACTAACCCTAACCCTAACCCTTACCCTTACTCTACCGCTAAGCCTAACCCAAACCCTAACCCTAACCCTTACCCTAACCATAACCCTAATCCTAACCCTAAGCCTAACCCTAACCCTAAAACTTACCCTTACCCTAACACTAAGCCTAACCCAAACCCTAACCCTAACCCTTACCCTAACCATAACCCTAAGCTTAACCCTTGCCCTTACCCTAATCCTAACCCTAACTCTAACCCTAACCCTAAAACTTACCCTAACCCTAACCCTAACCCTAACCTCAAACTTAACCCTAACCCTAACCCTAACCCTTACCCTTACTCTAATCCTAACCCTAACCCTAACCTTAACCCTAAGCCTAACCCTTGCCCTTACCCTAATCCTAACCCTAACTCTAAACCTAACCCTAAAACTTACCATAACCCTAACCCTAACAATAACCTCAAACTTAACCCTAACCCTAACCCTAACCCTAACCCTTACCCTTACTCTAACACTAAGCCTAAGCCTAAGCCTAAGCCTAACCCTAACCCTTACCCTAACCCTAACCCTAACCCTAAACCTGACCCTTACCCTTACCCTAACACTAAGCCTAACATAAAACCTAAACCTAACCCTTACCCTAACCATAACCCTAATCCTAACCCTAAGCCTAACCCTAACCCTAACCTTAACCCTAACCCTAAGCCTAACCTAACCTTTACCCTTAACCTAACCCTAACCGTAACCCTTACCCTTACCCTAACACTAAGTCTAACCCTAACCCTAACCCTAACCCTATCCCTTACCCTAACCATAATCCTAATCCTAACCGTAAACCTAACCCTAACCCTAACCCTAACCTTAACCCTAACCCTAAACCTTACCCTCCCCTCCCCTTATCCTAACCCTAAACCTAACCTTATCCCTAACCCTTGCCATTACCCTAAACCATTCCTTAACCCGAAAACTTACCCTTACCCGTACCCTAACCATAACCCTAACCCTAACCCTAAACCTTACACTTCCCCTAACCCTAACACTAACCCTTACCCTAAACCTAACCCTAACTCTAACCGTTACCCTTACCCTTACCCTTACCCTACCTCTAACCCTAACCCTAACCCTAACCCTAACCCTTACCCTTACCCTATCCCTAACCCTAAACCTAACCCTTATTCTAACCCTAACCCTAAGCCTAACCCTAAGACTTACATTAACCCTAACCCTAACCCTAACCCTTATCCTTACCCTAACCCTAACCCTAAACTTAACCCCAACCCTAAACCTAACCCTAACCGTAACGCTTACCCTAAAACTTACCCTAACCCTAACCCTAACTCTACCACTTACCCTACCCTAACCCTAAACCTAACCCTAACCCTTACCCTAACCCTAACCCTAACCCTAACTCTAAGCCTAACACTTACCCTAACATTAACCCTTACACTAAACCTACCCCTAACCCTAACCCGTATCCCTAACCCTAACCCTAACCCTAACCCTAACCTTAACCCTAACCCTAACCCTAACCCTTACCCTAACTCTAAACCAAACCCTAACCCTAACCTTAACCCCAACCCTAAACCTAATCCTAACCCTAACACTTACCCTTACCCTAACCCTAACCCTAACCCTAACCCTTATCCTTACTCAAACCCTAAACCTAACCCAATCCCTAACCCTAACCCTAACCCTTACCCTAACCCTAACCCTAATCCTAACCCTAAACCTAACCCTAATCCTAACCCTAACCTCAACCATAACCCTAACCCTAACCCTAACCCTAACCCTAACCCTTACCCTTACCATAACACTCAGCCTAACCCTAACCCTAACCCTAACCCTATCCCTTATCCTAACCATAACCCTAACCCTAACCCTAAACCTAACCCTAACCCTAACCTTAACCCTAACCCTAACCTAACCCTTACCCTTACCCTAACCCTAACCATAACCCCAATCCTAAACCTAACCCTAACCCTAACCCTAACCCTTACCCTAACCCTAAACCTAACCCTAACCCTTACCCTAACCCTAACCCTAATCTTAACCCTAAGCCTTACCCTTACTCTCACCCTAACCTTAACTCTAATATTTATCCTTACCATAACCCTAATCGTAAACCTAACCCTAACCCTAAACCTAACCCTTACCCTTACCCTAACCCTAAACCTAACCCTAACCCTCACCCTTACCCTAAGGCTAAATCTAACCCTACCCCTGACCCTAACTTTAACCCTAACCCTTACCCTTAGCCTAACCCTAACCGTAACTCTAAACCTAACCCTAACACTTACCCTAACCCTAACCCTAACCCAAACGATAACCCTAACACATAACCTTACCCTAACACTAAACGTAACCCTAACCCTAACCCTAAACCGAACCCTAATCCTAACCCTAACCCTAACCCTAAGCATAACCCTCACCATAAACCTAACCCTAATCATTAAACGTACCCTAAACCTAAACCTAACCATAACCCCAACACTAAACCTAACCCTAACCCTAAACCTAACCCTTAACCTTACCCTATCCCTAACCCTAAACCTAACCCTAATCCTAACCCTAACCATTACCCTAACACTAACCCTAATCCTAACGCTAACCCTTACCCTTACCCTGACCCTAACCCTAACCCTAAAGCTAACCATTAATCTTACCCTATCCCTAACCCTTACCCTTAGCCTAACCCTAACCCTAAACCTTAAACTAACCCTAACCCTAACCCTTACCCTAACCCTAAACCTAAGCCTAACCCCTAACCCTAACCTTAAAGCTAACTCTAACCCTAACCCTAACCCTTAACCCTACCCTAACCCTAACCCTAACCCTAAACCTAACCCTAAACTTAACCCTAACCCTAACCCTAACCCTTGTCCTTACCCTAACCCTAACCCTAAACCTAACACTAACCCTAACCTAAACCTAACCCTCACCCTTACCCTTACCCACACCCTAACCCTAAACCTAACCCTCACCCTAACCCTAACCCTAACTCTAACCCTAACCCTAAAACTTACCCTAACCCTAACCCTAAACCTAACCTCAAACTTAACCCTAACCCTAACCGTAACCCTAACCCTTACCCTTACTCTAACACTAAGCCTAAGCCTAAGCCTAAACCTAACCCTAACCCTTACCCTAACCCTAACCCTAACCCTAACCCTTACCCTTAACCTAACACTAAGCCTAACCCAAACCCTAACCCTAACCCTTACCCTAACCATAACCCTAATCCTAACCCTAAGCCTAACCCTAACCCTAACCCTTACCCTTAACCTAACACTAAGCCTAACCCAAACCCTAACCCTAACCCTTACCCTAACCATAACCCTAATCCTAAAACTAAGCCTAACCCTAACCCTAACCCTAACCCTAACCCTAAACCTAACCTTAACCCTAACCCTTGACATTACCCTAAACCTAACCATAACCCTAAAACTTACCCTTACCCGTACCCTTACCATAACTCTAACCCTAACCCTAAACCTCATGCTTACCCTAACCCTAACCCTAACTCTAACCGTTACCCTTACCCTTACCCTTACCCTAACTCTAAACCTAACCCTAACCCTAAACCTTACCCTTACCCTATCCCTAACCCTAACCCTAACCCTTATTTTAACCCTAACCCTAATACTTACATTAACCCTAACCCTAACCCTAACCCTTATCCTTACCCTAACCCTAACCCTAAACTTAACCCCAACTCTAAACCTAACCCTAACCCTAACACTTACCCTAAAACTTATCCTAACTCTAACCCTAACTCTACCACTTAACCTTACCCTAACCCTAAACCTAACCCTAACCCTTACCCTAACCCTAACCCTAACCCTAACTCTGAGCCTAACACTTACCCTAACCTTAACACTTACACTAAACCTACCCCTAACACTAACCCGTATCCCTAACCCTAACCCTAACCCTTACCCCTACCCTAACCCTAACCTTAACCCTTACCCTAACCCTAACCCTAATTTTAACCCTAACCCTAAACCTAACCCTAACCTTAACCCTAACCCTAACCCTTGTCCTTACCCTAACCCTAGCCCTAAACCTAACACTAACCCTAACCCTAAACCTAACCCTCACCCTCACGCTTACCCACACCATAACACTAAACCTAACCCTCACCCTAACCCTAACACTAACCTCTAACCCTAACCCTAAACCTAACCCTAATCCTTACCCTTAACCTAAACCTAACCCTAACACTAACACTTGCCCTTACCATAAACCCTACCCTAACCCTAACCCTAACCCTAATCCTTACCCTAACCCTAACCCTCACCCTAACCCTTACCCTAACCCTAACCCTAACCCTAACCCTTACCCTAACCTGAACCTAACCCTTACCCTAACCCTAACCTTAAACCTAACCCTAACCCTAACACTAACCCTAAACCTAACCCTAACACTAACCCTAACCCTAACCCTAAACTTAATCCTAACCCTAACCCTTACCCTTACCCTAACCCTAACCCTAACTCTAACCGTAACCCTAAAACTTACCCTAACCCTAACCCTAACCTCAAACTTAACCCTAACCTAACACTAACCCTAACCCTTACACTTACCCTAACCCTAATCCTAACCCTAAACCTAACCCTAACCCTAACCCTAACCCTAACCCTAACCCTTACCCTTACCCTAACACTAAGCCTAACCCTAACCCTAATCCTAACCCTAACCCTTACCCTAACCATAACCATAATCCTAACCCTAAGCCTAACCCTAACCCTAACCTTCACCCTAACCCTAACCCTAACCTAACCCTTACCCTTAACCTAACCCTAACCATAACCTTAACACCAACCCTAAACCTAACCCAAACCCTAACCCTAAACCTTACCCTAACCCTAATCCTAACCCTAACCCTTACCCTAACCCTAACACTAATCTTAACCCTAACCCTAACCCTAACCCTTACCCTCACCCTAACCTTAACCCTAAACCTAACCCTAAACTTAACTTTAACATTTATAGTTACCATAACCCTAACCCTAACCCTAACCCTAACCCTAAACCTAACCCTTACCCTTACCCTAACCGTAAACCTAACCCTAACCCTTACCCTTAACCTTACCCTAACCCTAACCCTAACCCTAACCCAAACACTTACCCTAATCCTAACTCTAACCCTAACCCTAACCCTAACCCTAACACATAACCTTACCCTAACCCTAACCCTAACCCTAAACCTAAACCTAACCCTAACCATAACCCTAACCCTAAGCATAACCCTAAACCTAACCCTAACCCTAATCCTTAAACGTACCCTAACCCTAAACCTAACCTTAACCCCAACCCTAAACCTAACCCTAAACCTAACCCTTACCCTTACCCTATCCCTAACCCTAAACCTAACCCTAACCCTAACCCTAATCATTACCGTAACCCTAATCCTAATCCTAACCGTTACCCTTAGCCTAACCCTAACCCTAACCCTAAAACTAACACTAACTCTTACCCTAACCCTAACCCTTACCATTACCCTCACCCTAACCCTAAAACTAAACCTAACCCTAACACTTACCCTAACCCTAACCCTAACACTAAGCCTAACCCCTAACCCTAACCCTAAACTGAACTCTAACCCTAACCCTACCCCTACCCCTAACCCTAACCCTTACCCTAACTCTAACCCTAACCTTAACCCTAACCCCAAACCTCACCCTTGCCCTTAGCCTAACCTAACCCTAAACCTAACACTTACCCTAACCCTAACCCTAAACCTAACCCTTACCCTTATCCTAAACCTAAACCTAAACCTAACCTTCACCATAACCCTAACCGTAACCCTAACCTCTAATCATAACCCTAAACCTAACCCTAATCCATACCCTTATCCTCAACCTAACACTAACACTTACCCTTACCCTAAACCCTACCCTAACCCTAACTCTAACCCTTACCCTAAACCTAACCCTAACCCTTACCCTTACCCTAACCCTAAACCTAACCCTAACCCTAACCCTAACACTTACCCTTACCCTAACCCTAACCCTGTCCCTAACCCAAAACCTAACCCTAACCCTAAACCTAAACCTACCCTTACCTTATCCGTAACCCTAACCCTAACCCTTACGCTTAACCTAATGCTAAACCTAACCCTAAACCTAACCGTAACACTAACCCGAACACATACCCTTACCCTAACCCTTACCCTTACCCTAAACTAAACCCTAACGTTAACTCCAACGCTAAACCTAATCCTAACCCTAAAACTTACCCTTACCCTAACCCTAACCCTTACCCTTAACCAACCCTAAATCTAATTCTAACCCTAACCGTAATCCTAACCCTTAACCTAACCCTAACCCTAACCCTAACCCTTACCCTAACCCTAACCCTAACCTTAACCCTAACCATAAACTTAACCCTTGCCCTTACCCTAACCCTAATCCTAAACCTAACACTAACCCTAACCCTAACCCTAACCCTTACCCTTACACTAACCTCTAAACCTAACCCTAAACCTAACCCTAATGATTACCCTTATCCTAAACCTAACCCTAACACTAACACTTACCCTCACCCTAAACCCTACCCTAACCCTAACCCTAACCCTAACCCTAACCCTTACCCTAACCCTAACCCTAACCCTAACCCTTACCCTTACACTAACCTCTAAACCTAACCCTAAACCTAACCCTAATGATTACCCTTATCCTAAACCTAACCCTAACACTAACACTTACCCTCACCCTAAACCCTACCCTAACCCTAAACTTAACCTAACCCTAACCCTAAAACTTGCACTTACCTTACCCCTAAGCCTAACCCTAAACCTAACCCGAACACATACTCTTACCCTAACCCTAACCCTAACCCTAACCATAACCCTAACCCAAACCCTAATCATAACCCTTACCCTTACCCTAACTCTAACCCTAACCCTAACCTTAACACCAACCCTAAACCTAATCCTAACCCTAACACTTACCCTTACCCTAACCCTAACCATAAACCTAAACCCAACCCTAAACCTTACCCTTACCCTCACCCTAACCCTAACCTTAACCCTAACCCTAACCCTTACCCTAACCCTAACCCTAACCCTAACCCTTACCCTTACCCTAACCCTAAACCTAACACTAACCCTAACCCTAACCCTAACCCTTACCCTAACCCTTACCCTTATCCTCACCCTAACCCTAAACCTAACCCTCACACTAAACCTAACCCTAACCCTAACCTTAACCTCTAACCCTAAACCTAAACCTAACCCTAATCCTTACCCTTATCCTAAACCTAACCCTAACCCTAACCCTAAACCTAACCCTAAACCTAACCCTAAACCTTACCCTTATCTTAACCCTAACCGTAACCCTAACTATTACGCTTACCCTAACGCTAACTCTAACGCTAACCCTAACCCTAACCCTAACCCGTACACATACCCTTACCCTAACCTCTAACCCTAACCCAAACCCTAAACCTAACCCTAATCCTTACCCTTATCCTAAACCTAACCCTAAACCTAACCCTAAACCTTACCCTTATCTTAACCCTAACCCTAACACTAACACTTACCCTTACCCAAAACCACACCCTAACAAACCCTAACCCTTACCCTCACCCTAACCCTAACCCTAACCCTTATCCTTACTCAAACCCTAACCCTAACACTAACCCTTACCCTATCCCTAACCCTAACCCTAACCGTCACCCTAACCATTTCCCTAACCCTAACCCTAATCCTATCCCTACCCTTACCCTTACCCTAACCCTAACCCTAACCCTAACCCTAACTCTTACCCTAACCCTAACCCTAACCCTTAAACTAACCCTAACCCTAACCCTAACCCTAACCCTAACCCTAACCTAACTCTAACCCTAACCCTAACCCTAAACTTTACCCTAACTCTTATCCTAACCCTAACCCTAACCCTTACCCTAACACTAACCCTAACCCTAACCCTAACCTTAACCCTAACCCTAACCCTAACCCTAACCTTAACCCTAACCCTAACCCTAACCCTTGCCCTTACCCTAACCCTAATCCTAAACCTAACCCTAACCCTAACCCTAACCCTAACCCTTACCCTTACACTAATCCTAACCCTAAACCTAACCCTAACCCAAACCTTAACCCTAACCCTTACCCTAACCTGACCCTAACCCTTACCCTTACCCTTACCCTAACCCTAACCCTAACCCTTACCCTAACCCTAACCCTAACCCTAACCCTTACCCTTACCCTTACCCTAACCCTAAACCTAACCCTAACCCTAAACGAAACCCTAACTCTAACCCTTACCCTTACCCTAACTCTAACAACAAAACTAAACCTAACCCTAACCCTAACCCTTACCCTAAAGCTAACCCTAACACTAACCCTAACCCTTACTCTTACCCTAAACCTAACCCCAAACCTAACCCTAACCTAACCCTCAACATTACCCTTAACCTAAACCTAACCCTCACCCTTATCCTAACCCTAACCCTAACTCTAACCCTAAGCCCTAACACTGACTGTAACCCTAAACTTTATCCTTACCCTAATCCTAACGCTAAAGCTAACCCTAACCCTAACCCTAACCATTACCCTAACCCTAACCCTAACCTTAACCCCAACCCTAAACCTAACCCTAACCCTAACCCTAACGCTTACCCTTACCCTGACCATAATGCTAACCCTAACCTTAACGCTAAAACTAACCCTAAACCTAAACATTACACTTACCTAACCCTAACCCTAAACCTAACACTAACCCTAACCCTTACACTTACCCTTACACTAAAACTAACCCTAACCCCTAACCCTAACCCTAACCCTGACCATCACCCTAACCGTAACCCCTAACCCTAACCCTAACCCTAACCCTTACCCTTACCCGTACCCTAACCCTAACCCTAACCCTAACCCTAAACCTTACACTTACCCTAACACTAACACTAACCCTTACCCTAACCCTACCCTAACTCTAACCGTTAACCTTACCCTTACCCTTAACCTTACCCTAACCCTAAAGCTAACCATAACCCTAACCCTAACCCTAGCCCTAAACATACCACTAACACTAACCCTAACCCTTACCCTTATCCTAACCCTAACCCTAAACCTAACCTAACCCTAACCCTAACCCTAGCCCTAACCTCTAACCCTAACCCTAACCCTAACCCTAAACCTAGCCCTTACCTTAACCCTAAGCCTAACCCTAAACCTAACCCGAACACATACTCTTACCCTAACCCTAACCCTAACCATAACCCTAACGCTAACCCTAACCCTAACCCTTACCCTTACCCTAACCCTAACCCTAAACATAACCCCAACCCTAAACCTAATCATAACCCTAACACTTACCCTTACCCTAACCCTTACCCTAACCCTAACCCTCAACCTTACCCTAACCCTAACCCTAACCCTAAACCTAACCCTAAACCTTACCCTTACCCTCACCCTAACCCTAACCTTAACCCTAACCCTATACATAACCCTAAACATAACACTTATCGTTACCCTTACCCTAACCCTAACCCTAAATCTAACCCTAACCCTCACCCTTAAACTAACCCTAACCTTAACTCTTATCCTTATTCTAAACCTAACCTTAACCCTAACCCTAACACTAACCCTAACCCTTACCCTAACCCTAACCCTAAACCTAACCCTAACCCTAACCTTAACCCTAACCTTAACCCTAACCCCAACTCTAACCCTAAACCTAACACTTACCCTAACCCTAACCCTACACCTAACCCTTACCCTAACAGTAACCCTAACCCTAATCCTCACCCTAACCCTAACCCTAACCCTAACCCTAACCCTTACCCTTTTCCTAATCCTAACTCAAACCATAACCCTGAACCTTACCCTTACCCTTACCTAACCCTAACCCTAAACCTAACCTTAACCCTAACCCTAACCATAAGCCTAACCCTAACCCTTACCCTAACCCTAACCCTAAACCTTACCCTAAACTTAATGCTAACCCTAACCCTAACCCTAAACCTTACCCTAACCCCAACCCTAACACTAACCTCAATCCTTACCCTAACCCTTACCCTAAACCTAACCCTAACCCTAAACCTAACCCTAACACTTACCCTTACTCTAACCGTAACCCCAACCCCATCCCTAAACCTAACCCTAACCCTAACCCTTACCCTTACCCTTAACCTAACCCTAACCCTATATCTAACCCAATCTTAACCCTAACCCTAACCATAAGCCTAATCCTAAACCTGACCCTAACCCTAACCCTAACCCTTACCCTAAACTGGATGCTAACGCTAACCCTAACACTAACCCTAAACCTTACCCTTACCCTAACCCTAACCCTAACCCCAAACCTGACCCTAACCCTTACCCTAACCGTAACACTTACGCTTACCCTAAACCTAACCCTAACCCTAACCCTAACCCTAACACTTACCCTTACTCTAACCCAAACCCCAACACTAACCCTAACCCTAACCCTAACCCTAACCCTTACCCTTACCCTAACCCTAACCCTAACCCAAACACTTACCCTTACCCTAACCCTAACCCTAACCCTTACCCTAACCCTAACCCAAACCCTAACACTTACCCTTACCCTAAACCTAACCCTAACCCTAACACTTA
Organism: Megascapheus bottae; assembly: GCF_031878675.1. NCBI lineage: Eukaryota > Metazoa > Chordata > Mammalia > Rodentia > Geomyidae > Megascapheus > Megascapheus bottae. Next base: position 601,416 of record NW_028327596.1, read on the forward strand.
CCCTAACCTTAACCCTTACCCCAACCTAACCCTAACCCTTACCCTAACACGAACCGTAACCCCTAACCCTAACACTAACCCTCACCCTAACCTTTATCCCAAAACCTTACCCTTACCCTAACTCTAACCCTAACCCTAACCCTTACCGTACCCTAACCCTAACCCTAACCCTTAACCTTACCCTAACCATAAATCTAACCCTAACCCTAACACGAACACTTACCCTAACCCTTACCCTAACACCAACCCTAACCGTAACCCTACCTTAACCCTAACCCTAACCATAAGCCTAACATTAACTCTTCCACTAACTCTAACCCTAACCCTAACCGTGAACTTAATGCTAACCCTAACCCTTACTCTAACCCTGACGCTTTCCCTAACCCTGGCCCTAACCCTTACACTAAACTTAACACTAACCCTAAACCTAACCCTTAACCTTACCCTAAACCAAACCCTAAACATAACCCTAAGCCTAACCCTAACCCCTAACCCTAACCCTAACCCTAACCCTAACCCTTACCCTAACCCTAACCTTAACCCTAACACTACCCTAACACTTACCCTTAGCCTAACCCTAACCCTAATTCTAACCCTAACCCTTACTCTTACCCTAACCCTAACCCCAAACCTAACCCTAAACCTTACTCTTACCCAAAACCTAACCCTAACCTTACCCTAACCCTAACCCTACCCCTAATCCTAACGCTAACCCCTAACCCTAACCCTAACCTTAACCCTAAACCTAACCCTAACCCTAATGTAACCCTAAACCTAACACTAACCTTAACCCTAACCCTTACCCTAACCCTAACCCTAAACCTCACCCTAAACCTAACCCTTACCCTTACCCTAACACTAACCGTAAACCTAACCGTAACCCTAACCCTAACCCTTACCCTAACCCTAAAACTAACCCTAACCCTAACCCTTACCCTTACCCTAACCCTACGAGTAACCCTTACCCTTACCCTAACCCTAACCCTAACCTTAATGCTAACCCTAAAACTAACCCTACACCTAACCCTTACCCTAACACTAACCCTAACCCTAATCCTCACCCTAACCCTAACCCTAACCCTAACCCTAACCCTTACTCTTTTCCTAATCCTAACTCAAACCATAACCCTGAACCTTACCCTTACCCTTTCCTAACCCTAACCCTAAACCTAACCTTAACCCTAACCCTAACCATAAGCATAACCCTAATCCTTACCCTAAACCTAACCCTAACCCTTACCCTAAACTTAATGCTAACCCTAACCCTAACCCTAAACCTTACCCTAACCCTAACCCTATCCCTAACCCCAATCCTTACCCTAACCCTTACCCTAAACCTAACCCTAACCCTAAACCTAACCCTAACACTTACCCTTACTCTTACCCTAACCCCAACCCTATCCCTAAACCTAACCCTAACCCTAACCCTTACCCTTACCCTTAACCTAACCCTAACCCTAACCCTAACCCTAACACTTACCCTTACCCTAACCTTAACCCTAACCCTTACCCTAACCCTAACCCTAACCCTAACACTTACCCTTACCATAAACCTAACCCTAACCCTAACCCTTACACTAACGCTAAGCCTTACGCCAAGCAATCCCTAACCCTTACCCTAACCCTAACCCTAACCCGAACCCTAACCCCTAACCCTAACTCTAACCCTCACCCTAAACCTTAACCCTAAACCTTACCCTTACCCTAAACCTAACCCTAACCCTAACCCTTACCCTACCCTAACCCTAACCCTAAACCTAACCAATACCGTTACCCTTACCTTAGCCTTACCCTAACCCTAAACCTAACCCCAACCCTAACCCTAATCTTTAACCTTAACCTAACCCTAACCCTAACCCTAAACGTTACCCTAACCCTAACCCTAACATTAACCCTAACACATTCCCTAACCCTAACCCTAACCCTAACCCCTAACCCTAACCCTTAACCTAACCCTAACCCTAACCCTAACCCTAACCCTTACCCTTAACCAAACCCAAATCTAAATCTAACCCTAACCCTAACCCTAACCCTGAACCTAACCCTAACCCTAAACCTAACTCTAACCCTAACCTAAACCTAACCATAACCCTTACCCTAACCTAACCCTAACACTTACCCTAACCCTAACCCTAACCCTAACCCTAACCCTTGCCCTTACCCTTACCCTAACCCTAACCCTAAACCTAACCCTAACCCTAACCCTAACCCTAACCTTAACCCTAAGCCTAACTCTTGCCCTTACACTAAAACCTAACCTTAAACCTAACCCTAACCCTATTCCTAAACCTAAACCTAAACCTTACCCTTACCCTAACCCTAACCCTAAACCTAACCCTAACCTTAACCCTAACCTTAACCCTAACCCTAACTCTAACACTAACCCTAACCCTTACCCTAACCTTAAACCTAACCCTAACCCTTACCCTTACCCTAACCCTAACCCTAAACCTAACCCTAACCCTAACCTTAACCCTAACCTTAACCCTAACCCTAACTCTAACCCTAACCCTAACCCTTACCCTAACCCTAACCCTACACCTAACCCTTACCCTAACACTAACCCTAACCCTAATCCTCACCCTAACCCTAACCCTAAACCTAACCCTTACCCTTTTCCTAATCCTAACTCAAACCATAACCCTGAACCTTACCCTTACCCTTACCTAACCCTAACCCTAAACCTAACCTTAACCCTAACCGTAACCATAAGCCTAACTCTAACCCTTACCCTAACCCTAACCCTAACCCTTACCCTAAACTTAATGCTAACCCTAACACTAACCCTAACCCTAACCCTTACCGTAACCTTAACCCTAACTCTAACCCTAAGCCTAACACTTAACCTAACCCTAAACCTAACCCTATACCCTTACCCAAACCCTAACCCTATCCCTAACCCTTACCCTAACCCTAACCCTAACCCTAACCCTAACCCCTAACCTTAACCCTTTACCTAACCCTAACCCTAACCCTAACCCTAACCCTTACCCTTAAACAAACCTAAATCTAAATCTAACCCTAACCCTAACCGTAACCCTAACCCTTAATCTCACCCTAACCCTAAACGTAACTCTAACCCTAACCTAAACCTAACCCTCATCCTAACCCTAACCCTAACCCTAACCCTTACCCTTTTCCTAATCCTAACTCAAACCATAACCCTGAACCTTACCCTTACCCTTACCTAACCCTAACCCTAAACCTAACCTTAACCCTAACCATAACCATAAGCCTAACCCTAACCCTTACCCTAACCCTAAGCCTAACCCTTACCCTAAACTTAATGCTAACCCTAACCCTAACCCTAAACCTTACCCTAACCCTAACCCTAACCCTAACCCCAATCCTTACCCTAACCCTTACGCTAAACCTAACCCTAACCCTAAAACTAACCCTAACACTTACCCTTACTCTAACCGTAACCCCAACCCTATCCCTAAATCTAACCCTAACCCTAACCCTTACCCTTACCCTTAACCTAACGCTAACCCTAACCCTAACACTTACCCTTACCCTAACCTTAACACTAACCCTTACCCTAACCCTAACCCTAAACCTAACACTTACCCTTACCATAAACCTAAACCTAACCCTAAACCTTACCCTAACGCTAAGCCTTACGCCAACCAAACCCTAACCCTTACCCTAACCCTAACCCTAACCCGAACCCTAACCCCTAACCCTAACTCTAACACTCACCCTAAACCTTAACCCTAAACCTTACCCTTACCCTAAACCTAACCCTAACCCTAACACTTACCCTACCCTAACCCTAACCCTAAACCTAACCCCTACCGTTACCCTTACCCTTAGCCTTACCCTAACCCTAAACCTAACCCCAACCCTAACCCTAATCCTTACCCTTACCCTTACCCTAACCCTAACCCTAACCCTAACCCTTACCCTAACCCTAAACCTAACAATAACCCTAACAATTTCCCTAACTCTAACCCTAACCCTAACCCTTACCCTTGTCCTCACCCTAACCCTAAACTTAACCCCAACCCTAAACCTAACCCTAAACCTAACCCTTACCCTAACACTTACCCTAACCCTAACTCTAACCCTAACCCAAACCCTAACACTTACCCTTACTCTAACCCTAACCCTAACCCTAACCCTAACCCTTACCGTAACCCTAACCCTAGCTCTAACCCTAAGCCTAACACTTAACCTAACCCTAAACCTAACCCTAACCCTTACTCAAACCCTAACCCTAACCCTAACCCTTACCCTAACCCTAACCGTAACCCTAACCCTAACCCTAACCCCAACCCTAACCTTTAACATAACCCTAACCCTAAACCTAAACCTTACCCTAACCCTTACCCTTAACCAAACCTAAATCTAAATCTAACCCTAACCCTAACCCTAACCCTTAACCTAACCCTAACCCTAAACCTAACTCTAACCCTAACCTAAACCTAAACCTAACCCTTACCCTAACCTAACCCTAACACTTACCCTAAGCCTAACCCTAACCCTAAACCTAACCCTAACCCTAACCCTTGCTCTTACCCTAACCCTAAACCTAAATCTAACACTAACCCTAACCCTAACCTTAACCCTAAGCCTAACCCTTGCCCTTACACTAACCCTAACCTTAAACCTAACCCTAACCCTATTCCTAACCCTAAACCTAAACCTTACCCTTACCCTAACCCTAACCCTAAACGTAACCCTAACCCTAAACTTAACCCTAATCTTAACCCTAACCCTAACTCTAACCCTAACCCTAACCCTTACCCTAACCCTAAACCTAACCCTAACCCTAACACTTACCCTTACCCTAACCCTAACCCTAACCCTAACCCTAACCCTAACCCTAACCATAACCCTAACCTTAACCCTAACCCAAACCCTAATCTTTGCCTTAACTCTAACCTTTACCCTAACCCTAAGCCTTACGCCATCCAAACCCTAACTCTTACCCTAACCCTAACCCTAACCCCAACCCTAACCCCTAACTCTAACTCTAACCCTCACCCTAAACCTTAACCCTAAACCTTACCCTTACCCTAAACCTAACCCTAACCCTTGCCCTTACCCTAACCCTAACCCTAAACCTAACACTCACCCTAACCCTAACCCTAACCCTAACCCTAACCCTTAAACTAACCCTAACCCTAAACCATACCCTAACCCTAACCCTAACCCTAACCCTAAAACTAACCCTAACCCTAACCCTTACCCTTACCCTAAACATAACCCTTACCCTAACCTAACCCTAACCCTTACCCTAAACCTAACTCTAACCCTTACCCTAACCCTAACCCTAACCTTAACCGTAACACTAACCCTTACCCTTAACCCTAGCCCTAACTCTAACCCTAACATTAACTCTTACCGTAACCCTAACCCTAATCCTTACCCTAACCCTAACCTTAACCCTAACTGTAACCCTAATACTAACACTAACGTTCACCCTAAACCTAACCCTAACCCTTGCCCTTACCCTAACCCTAACCCTAAGCCTAACTCTTGCCATTGTCCTAAACCTAACCCTAAACCTAACCCTTACCCTAACCCTAACCCTAAACCTAACCCTAACCCTAACCCTAAACCTAACCCTAACCCTTACCCTTACACTATCCCTAACTCTAACCCTAACCGTAACCCTAACCATTTCCCTAACCCAAACCCTAATCCTAACCCTAACCCTTACCCTTACCCTAACCCTAACCCTAACCTTTACCCTTACCCTAACCCTAACCCTAACACTTAAACTAACCATAACCCTAACCCTAACCCTAACCCTAACCTAACTCTAACCCTTATCCTAACCCTAACCCTAACCCTAACCTAACTCTAACCCTTACCCTGATCCTAACCCTAAAACTTACCCTAACCGTAACCCTAACCCTAACCTTAACCCTAAACCTAACCCTAACCCTAACCTTCACCCTAACCCTAACCATTGCCCTTACCCTAACCCTAACCCTAAACCTAACACTAACACTAACCATAACCTTAACCCTAACCCTTACCCTAACCCTTACCCTTATCCTAACCCTAACCCTAAACCTAACCCTCACCCTAACCCTAAACCTAACCCTAACCCTAACCCTAACCTCTAAACCTAACCCTAAACCTAACCCTAATCCTTACCCTTATCCTAAACCTAACCCTAACACTAACACTTACCCTTACCCTAAACCCTACCCTAACCCTAACCCTAACCCTAACCCTTACCCTAACCCTAACCCTAACCCTAACCCTTACCCTTACCCTAACCCTAACCCTAACCATAACCCTAAACCTAACCTAACCCTAACCCTAACCCTAAACCTTACCCTTATCTTAACCCTAACCCTAACCCTAACCATTACGCTTACCCTAACGCTATCCCTAACGCTAACCCTAAACCTAACACTAACCCGTACACATACCCTTACCCTAACCCTAACGCTAACCATAACCTAACCCTAACCCTAACCCTAACCCTAACCCTTACCCTAACCCTAAACCTTACCCTAACCCTTAACCTTACCCTAACCCTAACCCTAACGTTAACCCCAACCCTAAACATAATCCTAACCCTAACTCTTACCCTTACCCTAACCCTAACCCTTATCCTTACTCAAACCCTAACATTAACACTAACCCTTACCCTATCCCTAACCGTAATCCTAACCGTAACCCTAACCATTTCCTAACCCTAACCCAAATCCTTTCCCTAACCCTTACCCTTACCCTACCCTAACCCTAACCCTAACTCTTACCCTAACCGTAACCTTACCTTGACCCTAACCCTAACCCTAAGCCTTAAACTAACCCTAACCCTAACCCTAACCCTTACCCTTACCCTAACCTAAACCTAACCCTAACCCTAACCCTAACCCTTACCTTACCCTAACCCTACCCTAACCCTTACCCTTACCCTAACCTAAACCTACCCTAACCCTAACCCTAACCCTTCCCCTAACCTAACCCTAACCCTTACCCTAAACCTAACCATAACCCTAACCCTAACCTTAACCCTAACCCCTAACCCTAATTCTAACCCTTACCCTAACCGTAACCCTAACCCTAACCCTAACCTTAACCGTACCACTAACCCTTACTCTTAACCTAACCCTAGGTCTAACTCTAACCCTAACATTAACGCTTACCGTAACCCTAACCCTAATCCTTACCCTAACCCTAACCTTAACCCTAACCGTAACCCTAATACTAACCCTAACCTTCACCCCAAACCTAACCCTAACCCTTACTCAAACCCTAACCCTAACCCTAAACCTAACCCTTACCCTAACCCTAACCCTAACCCTAACCCTAACCCTAACACTTACCCTAACCCTAACCCTAACCCTAACCCTTACCCTTACCCTAACCTAAACCTAACCCAACCCTAACCCTAACCCTTACCCTAACCCTAACCCTAACCCTAACCCTTACCATTACCCAAACCTAAACCTAACCCTAACCCTAACCCTTACCCTTACCCTAACCTAACCCTAACCCTTACCCTAAACCTAACCCTAACCCTAACCCTAAAAAAACCCTAACCCTAACCAAACTCTAAACCTTACCCTAACCCTAACCCTAACCCTAACCCTAACCTTAACCGTAACACTAACCCTTGCCCTTAACCTAACTCTAGCCCTAACTCTAAACCTAACATTAACCCTTACGGAAACTCTAACCCTAACCCTAATCCTAACCCTAACATAACCCTTACCCTAACCCTAAACCTTGCCCTTACCCTAACCCTAACCCTAAACCTAACAGTAACCCTAACCCTAACCCTAAACCTTACACTTACCCTAACACTAACACTAACCCTTACCCTAACCCTACCCTAACTCTAACCGTTAACCTTACCCTTACCCTTAACCTTACCCTAACCCTAAAGCTAACCATAACCCTAACCCTAACACTTACCCTTACGCTAACCCTAACCCTAACCCTAAACCTTACCCAAACCTTACCCTAACCCTAACCGTAACCCTAAAGCTAACCCTAACCCTAACCCTTACCCTTACCCTAACCCTAACCCTAACCCTTACCCAAACGCTAACCCTAACCTAACCCTAACCCTAACACTTACCATAACCCTAACCCTAACCCTTACCCTTACCCTAACCCTAAGCCTAACCCTAAACATACCACTAACCCTAAACCTAACCCTTACCCTTATCCTAACCCTACCCCATAAATCTAACCTCACCCTAACCCTAAGCCTAGCCCTAACCTCTAACCCTAACCCTAAACCTAACCCTAATCCTTACCCTTATCTTAAACCTAACCCTAACACTAACACTTACCCTAACCTAAAACCCCACCCTGACCTAACCCTAACCCTTACCCTAACCCTAACCCTAACTCTTACCCTTACCCTAACCCTAAACTAAACCTAACCCTAACCCTAACCCTAAACCTTGCCCTTACCTTAACCCTAAGCCTAACCCTAAACCTAACCCGAACACATACTCTTACCCTAACCCTAACCCTAACCATAACCCTAACGCTAACCCTAACCCTAACCCTTACCCTTACCCTAACCCTAACCCTAAACATAACCCCAACCCTAAACCTAATCACAACCCTAACACTTACCCTTACCCTAAACATAACCCTAACCCTAACCCTCAACCTTACCCTAACCCTAACCCTAACCCTAAACCTAACCCTAAACCTTACCCTTACCCTCACCCTAACCCTAACCTTAATCCTAACCCTATACATAACCCTAAACACAACACTTATCCTTACCCTTACCCTAACCCTAACCTAAATCCATCACTAACCCTCACCCTTAAATAACCTAACCCTAACCCTACCTTAACCCTTATCCTTATTCTAAACCTAACCCTAACCCTAACCCTAACGCTTATCCTTACCCTAACCCTAACCCTACCCCTAACCGTAAACCTAACCCTAACCCTAACCCTAAACCTTACGCTTACCCCAACGCTAAACATAACCCTAACCCTAACCCTAACACTAACACTTACCCTAACCCTAACCCTAACCCTTACCCTAACCCTAACCCTAACCCTTGCCCTATCCCTAACCTTAACCCTAACCCTAACCCTAATCCTAAACCTAACCGTAACCCTAACCCTAACCCTAACCCTTGCCCTTACCCTAACCCTAACCCTAACCCTAAACCTACCACTAACCCTAACCCTAACCCTTACCCTTATCCTAACCCTAACCCTAAACCTAACCTCACCCTAACCCTAACCCTAGCCCTAAACTCTAACCCTAACCCTAAACCTAACCCTAATCCTTACCCTTATTTTAAACCTAACCCTAACACTAACTCTTACCGTAACCCTAACCCTAACCCTAAACCTAATCCTAACACTAACCTTAAGCTTAACCCTAACCCTTACCCTAAACCTAACCCTAACCCTAACACTTACCCTTACCC
>NW_028327596.1:618297-645797 GCF_031878675.1 Megascapheus bottae
CTAACCCTTACCCTTACCCTAACCCTAAACCTAACCCTAACCCCAACCCTTACCCTTACCCTAACAATAACCCTAACCTTAGTGCTAACCCTAACCCTAACCCTAACACTTACCGTAACCCTAAGACTAACCCTAATCCTTACCCTAACCCTAACCCTAACCCTAACCCTTACCCTTTCCCTAAACCTAACCCTAACACTAACCCTAGGATTAAGCCTAACCCTAACCCTAACCCTAACAATAACACTTACCCTTATCTAAACTTAACCCTAACCCTAACCCTAACCCTAACCCTTACCCTTATCCTAACCCTAACCCTCACCCTAACCCTATCACTTACCCTTATCGTAACCCCAACCCTAACCCTAACCTTAACGCTAACCACTAACCCTAACCCTAACCCTTACCCTTACCCTATCCCTAACCCTAAACTTAATGCTAACCCTAACCCTAAACCTAAACCTAACCCTAACACTAACCCTAACCCCTAACCCTAACACTTACCCTTACCCTAACCCTAACACCTAACCTTAACCCTAACGCTAACCCTTACCCTCATCCGAACCCTAACCCTAACCCTAACCCTAACACTTACCCTTACCCTAACCCTAAACCTAGCCCTAACACTAACCCCTAACCCTAACCCTAAATCTAAACCTTACCCTTACCCTAACCCTAAACATAACCCTAACCCTTACCAGTAACACTAACCATAACCATAATCCGTACCCTAAACCTATCCCTAAACCTAAACCTAACCCTAACCCTAACCCTTACCCTAACCCTAACGCTAACGCTAACCCTTACCCTACCCCTAACGGTAACCCTTAACCTAACCCTAAACCTAACCCCTAACCCTAACACTAATCCTAATCCTAACCATTGCCCTTACCCTAACCCTAACCCTAACCCTAACACTTAACCTTACCCTAACCCTAATCCTAACCCTAACCCTAAACCTAACCCAAACCCTAACACTAACCCTAATCCTAACCCTACCCCTAACCCTTAACCTAACCCTAACCCTAACCCTAACCCTTCCCCTTACCCTATCCCTAACCCTAACCTTAATGCTAACCCTAACCCTAACCCTAACCCTAACCCTTTCCCTAAACCTAACCCTAACCCTAACACTTACCCCTACCCTAAACCTAACCCTAACCCTAACCCTGACCCTAACCCTTACCCTAAACCTAACCCTAACCCGAACCCTAAACCCTAACCGTAACCCAACCCTCACCCTATCCCTAACCCTTCCACTAACCCTAAAGCTAAACCTAAACCTAAACCTTACCCTTACCCTAACCCTAACCCTAACCTTACCCTTTCCCTACTCCTAACCCTAACCTTAACCCCAACCTTAAACCTAACCCTAACCTTTACCCTTACCCTGACACTTACGCTTACCCTATACCTAACCCTAACCCAAACCTAAACCTTAAACTAACCCTAACCATTACCCTTTCCCTAACCGTTACCCTAAACCTAACCCTAACCCTAACCCTAACACTAACCCTTACCGTAACCCTAACCCTAACCCTAAATCTTACCCTTACCCTACCTAACCCTAACCCTTACCCTAAACCTAACCCTAACCCTAACCCTTCCCTTAACTTAACCCTAAACCTAACCCTAACTCTAACCGTAAACCTTACCCTTACCCTAACCCTAACCCTAACCCTAACCCTAACCCTACCCCTAATCCTAAACCTAACCCTAACCCTTACCCTAACCCTAAACCTAACACTAACCCTTACCCTAACCCTAACTCTAACCCTACCCCTAACCCTAACCCTACCCCTAACTCTAACCCTAACCCTAACCCTTACCCTAACCCTAACCCTAAGACTAACCCTAATCCTTACCCTAACCCTAACCCTAACCCTAACCCTAACCCATTCCCTAAACCTAAACCTAACCCTAACGCTAAGACTAAGCCTAACCCTAACCCTAACCCTAACCCTAACACTTACCCTTATCTAAAAATAACCCTAACCCTAACCTTTACCCTAACCATAAACGTAACCCTAACCATAAACCCTAACCCTAAACCTAACCCTAACTCTAACCCTTACCCTTACCCTAACACTAAACCTAACCCTAACCCTAAACCAAACCCTAAACCTTACACTAACCCTAACCCCAAACCCAACCGTTACCCTTATCCTAACCCTAACCCTAACCTTAACGCTAACCCTCACACTAACCCTAAGTCTAACCCTATTCCTCACCCTAACCCTAACCCTAACCCTTACCCTTTCCCTAACCCTAACCCTAACCCTAAGACTAACCCTAACCCTAAACCTAAACCTAACCCTAACACTTACCCTTATCTAAACCTTACCCTAACCCTAACCCTTACCATAACCCTAACCCTAACACTAACCCTAACTCTAACCCTTACCCATACCCTAACCCTAACCCTAACCCTCCACCCACCCTAACCCTAACCCTAACCCTTTCCTTTACCCAAACCCTAACCTTAACCTTAATCCCAACCCTAAACATAACAGTAAACCTTACCCTTACCCTAACCCTAACCCTAACCCTAACTCTAACCCTTACCCTAACCCTAACCCTAACACTATCCCTAACCTTAACCCTAACCCTTACCCTTACCATAACCCTAACCCTAAACCTAACCCTAACCCTAACCCTAACCCTAACAATAACCCTTACCCTAACCCTATCCATAACCCTAACCCTAAATCTTACCCTTACCCTACCTAACCCTAACCCTTACCCTTACACTAACCCTAACTCTAACCCTAATCCTAAACCTACCCCTACCCCTAACCCTAACCCTTACCCTTAACCTTACCCTAACCATAACCCTAATTTTAACCCTAACCCTAAACCTAACCCTAACCCTTACCTTTAACCTAACCCTAAACCTCACCCTAACCCTAACCCGAAACCTAACACTTACCCTAACCCTAACCCTAACCCTTACCCTAAACCTAACCCTGACCCTAACCCTACCCTAACCCTAACCTTAACCCTAACCCTAACAGTAACCCTAACCCTTACCCTACCCCTAACCCTAACCTTTGGCCTAACCCTAACCCTAACCCTAAACTTAACCCTAACCCTAACCCTTACCCTTACCCTAACCCTAACCGTAACCCTAACCTTTACCCCAACCCTAACCCTAAACCTTACCCTAACTCTAAACCTAACCCTTACCCTGACCCTAACCCTAACACTTACCCTAACCCTAACCCTAACCTTAACCCTTACCCTAACCCTAATCCTAACACTTACCCTAACCCTAACCCTTACCCTTACCATAACCCTAACCCTATACCTAATCCTAACCCTAACCCTATCCCTAACCCCTAACCCTAACCCTAGCTCTTATCCTTACACTAACCCTAAACCTAACCTTAATGCTAACCCTAACCTAACCCTAACCCTTACCCTTACCCTAACCCTAACGCTAATCCTTACTCTAATCCTAACCCTAACCCTAAACCTAACCCTTACCCTAAGCCCAACCCTAACCCTAACCCTTACCCAAACCCTACCCCTAACCCTTACCCTAGCCCTAAACCTTACCCTTCCCCTAACACTAACCCTAAACCTAACCCCAACCCTAATCCTAACCTCTAAACCTAACCTAAACCCCAAAACTAACCCTCACCGTTTCCCTAACCCTAAACCTAACCTTAATGCTACCCCTAACCGTAACCCTAACACTTATCCTAACCTTAACCCTAACCCTAAACCTTACCCTAACCCTCACCCTAACCCTAATACTTACCCTTTCCCAAACCCTTGCACTAACCCTAACTCTTACCCTAATCCTAATCCTAAGCCTTAGCCTAACCCTAACCCTAACTCTAACCTTAACCCTAACCCTAACCCTAACCCTTACCCTTACACTAACCCTAACCCTATCCCTAACCCTAACCCTTACCCTAACCCTAACTCTAACCCTAACCCTTACTCTACCCCTACCCCTAACCCTTAGCCTAACCCTAACCCTAACTCTAAACTTAACCCTAACCCTTACTCTTACACTAACACTAACCCTAACGCTAACACTAACCCTAACCTTAACTCTAACCCTAAACCTAACACTAACCCTAACTCTAACCCCTTACCCTTAACCCAACCCTAACCCTAACCTTAATGCTAACCCTAACCCTAACCCTAACTCTTACGCTAACCCTAACCCTAACCCGAACCCGAACCTTACCCTAACCCTAACCCTAAATCTTCCCCTAACCCTAACCCTAACCCTAATCCTAACCCTAACCCTAACCCTTACCCTTACCATAACCCTAACCCTAAGCTAATGCTAACCCTAACCCTTACCATTACCCTAACCCTAACCACAAACCCAACCCTAACCCTAAACCTAAACCTAACCCTAACCCTTACCCTTTCCCTAACCCTAAACATAACCTTAAACCTTACCCTAACCCTAACCCTAACCCTAACCTTAACACTATCCCTAATCCTAACTCTAACCCTAACCCTTACCCTTACCCTAACCCTAACCCTAAACCTAATCCTAACACTAACCCTAACCCTAACACTTACCCTTACCCTAACCGTAACCCTATACCTAACCCTAACACTAACCCTAACCCATACCCTAACCCTAACTCTAACCCTTACCCCAACTCTAAACCTAACCCTATCCTTAACCCTAACCCTAACCCTTACCCTAACCCTAACCCTAACCTAAAACTAAGCCTAACCCTAACCCTAACCCTTACCCTTACCCTAACCCTAACCCCAAACCTACCCCTAACCCTAACCCTAACCCTAATCCTTACCCTAACGCTAACACTAACCCTAACCATAACCTTTACCCTAACCCTAAACCTAAACCTAAGCACTAAACCTAACCCTAACTCTAACCCTAACCCTAACCCTTACCCTAACCCTAACCCTAACCCTTACCCTTACCCTACCCCTAAGCCTAACCCTAACCCTAATACTTACCCTTACCCTAACCCTAACCCTGACCCTAAACCTAACCTTACCCTAACCCTAATGTTAACCCTAACCCCTAAATCTAACCCTAACCCAAACCGTAACCCTTGCCGTTACCCTACCACTAACCCTAACTCTAAACCTAACCCTAACCCTAACCCTAATCCTATACCTTACCCGAAACCTAACCCTAAACCTAACCCTAACCCTAACCCTAACCCTTACCCTTATCCTAACCCTAACCCTCACCCTAACCTTAACGCTAACCACTAACCCTAACCCTAAACCTAACCCTAACACTAACCCTAACCCCTAACCCTAACACTTACCCTTACCCTAACCCTAACACCTAACCTTAACCCTAACGCTAACCCTTACCCTCATCCGAACCCTAAACCTAACCCTAACCCTAACACTTACCCTTACCCTAACCCTAAACCTAGCCCTAACACTAACCCCTAACCATAACCCTTAACCTAAACCTTACCCCTACCCTAACCGTAAACATAACCCTTACCCCTAACCCTAACCCTAACCCTAACCCTTACCCTAAACCTATCCCTAAACCTAAACCTAACCCTAACGCTAACCCTTACCCTAACCCTAACGCTAACCCTAACCCTTACCCTACCCCTAACGGTAACCCTTAACCTAACCCTAAACCTAACCCCTAATCCTAACACTAATCCTAATCCTAACCATTGCCCTTACCCTAACACTAACCCTAACCCTAACACTTAACCTTACCCCAACCCTAATCCTAACCCTAACACTAAACCTAACCCAAACCCTAACACTAACCCTAATCCTAACCCTACCCCTAACCCTTAACCTAACCCTAACCCTAACCCTAACCCTTCCCCTTACCCTATCCCTAACCCTAACCTTAATGCTAACCCTAACCCTAACCCTAACCCTAACACTTTCCCTAAACCTAACCCTAACCCTAACACTTACCACTACCCTAAACCTAACCCTAACCCTAACCCTAACACTAACCCTTACCGTAACCCTAACCATAACCCTAAATCTTACCCTTACCCTACCTAACCCTAACCCTTACCCTAAACCTAACCCTAACCCTAACCCTTACCCTTAACTTAACCCTAAAACTAACCCTAACTCTAACCGTAAACCTTACCCTTACCCTAACCATAACTCTAACCCTAAACCTAACCCTAACCCTAACCCTAACCCTAACCCTAACCTTAGTGCTAACCCTAACCCTAACCCTAACACTTACCGTAACCCTAAGACTAACCCTAATCCTTACCCTAACCCTAACCCTAACCCTAACCCTTACCCTTTCCCTAAACCTAACCCTAACACTAACCCTAGGATTAAGCCTAACCCTAACCCTAACCCTAACCCTAAGACTTACCCTTATCTAAACCTAACCCTAACCCTAACCCTTACCCTAAACCTATCCCTAAACCTAAACCTAACCCTAACCCTAACCCTTACCCTAACCCTAACGCTAACGCTAACCCTTACCCTACCCCTAAAAGTAACCCTTAACCTAACCCAAACCCTAACAATAACCCTAATCCTAACCCTACCCCTAACCCTTAACCTAACCCTAACCCTAACCCTAACCCTTCCCCTTACCCTATCCCTAACCCTAACCTTAATGCTAACCCTAACCCTAACCCTAACCCTAACCCTTTCCCTAAACCTAACCCTAACCCTAACACTTACCCCTACCCTAAACCTAACCCTAACCCTAACCCTGACCCTAACCCTTACCCTAACCCTAACCCGAACCCGAACCCTAAACCCTAACTGTAACCCAACCCTCCACCCTATCCCTAACCCTTCCCGTAACCCTAAACCTAAACCTAAATCTAAAACTTACCCTTACCCTAACCCTAACCCTAACCTTACCCTTACCCTATTCCTAACCCTAACCTTAACCCCAACCCTAAACCTAACCCTAACCCTTACCCTTACCCTAACACTTACGCTTACCCTATCCCTAACCCTAACCCAATCCTAAACCTTAAACTAACCCTAACCATTACCCTTTCCCTAACCGTTACCCTAAACCTAACCCTAACCCTAACCCTAACACTAACCCTTACCGTAACCCTAACCCTAACCCTAAATCTTACCCTTACCCTACCTAACCCTAACCCTAACCCTAAACCTAACCCTAACCCTAACCCTTCCCTTAACTTAACCCTAAACCTAACCCTAACTCTAACCGTAAACCTTACCCTTACCCTAACCCTAACTCTAACCCTAACCCTAACCCTAACCCTACCCCTAACCCTAACCCTAACCCTAACCCTAACCCTTACCCTAACCCTAAACCTAACACTAACCCTTACCCTACCCCTAACTCTAACCCTACCCCTAACCCTAACCCTACCCCTAACTCTAACCCTAACCCTAACCCTTACCCTGACCCTAACCCTAAGACTAACCCTAAACCTTACCCTAACCCTAACCCTAACCCTAACCCTTACCCTTTCCCTAAACCTAAACCTAACCCTAACCCTAACCTTTACCCTAACCAAAAATGTAACCCTAACCATAAACCCTAACCCTAAACCTACCCCTAACTCTAACCCTTACCCTTACCCTAACACTAACCCTAACCCTAACCCTTACCCTAACCCTACCCCTAACCCTTACCCTAACCCTAACCCTTACCCTTAACCTAACCCTAACCCTAACCCTAACCCTAACCCTAACCCTAAACCCTAACCCTAATCTTAACACTTAACCTTACCCTAACCCTAACCCCTAACATTAACTCTAACCCTAACCCTTACCCTCATCCTAACCCTAACCCTAACCCTAACCCTAACACATTCCCTTACCCTAACACTAACCCTAATCCTAAACCTTACCCTTACCCTAAACCTAACCCTAACCCTTACCCTATACCTAACCCTAACCCTAACCTTAACCCTAACCCTTACACTTACCTTAACCCTAACCCTAAACATAGCCCTAACCCTACCCCTAACCATAACCCTAACCCTAAACCTCACCGTTACCCTAACCCTAAACCTAACTCTAACCCTTACCCCTAGCCCTAACCGTAACCCTAACCCTTACCCTATACCTAGCCCTAAACCTAATCCTAACCCTAACCCTAACCCTTACTCTAACCCTAACCCTAAGTCTAACCCTAACCCTTACCCTTACCCTAACCCTAACCCTAACCCTAACACTTACCCTAACCCTAACGCTAACCCTAACCCTAACCGTAACGCTAAACCTAACCCTAAACCTAACCCTAACCATAACCCTTACCCTAACCCTAACCCTAACCCTAACACTTACCCTAACCCTATCCTTAACCCTAACCCTTACCCTTACCCTAACCCTAAACCTAACCCTAACCCTAAACCAAACCCTAACCCTTACACTAACCCTAACCCCAAACCCAACCGTTACCCTTATCCTAACCCTAACCCTAACCCTTACCCTTTCCCTAACCCTAACCCTAACCCTAAGACTAACCCTAACCCTAAACCTAAACCTAACCCTAACACTTCCCCTTATCTAAACCTTACCCTAACCCTAACCCTTACCATAACCCTAACCCTAACACTAACCCTAACTCTAACCCTTACCCTTACCCTAACCCTAACCCTAACCCTCCCCCAACCCTAACCCTAACCCTAACCCTTACCTTTACCCTAACCCTAACCTTAACCTTAACCCCAACCCTAAACAAAACCCTAAACCTTGCCCTTACCCTAACCCTAACCCTAACCCTAACCCTAACTCTAACCCTTACCCTAACCCTAACCCTAACACTAACCCTAAACTTAACCCAAACCCTTACCCTTACCCTAACCCTGAACCTAACCCTAACCCTAAACCTAACCCTAACCCTAACCCTTACCCTTACCATAACCCTAACCCTAAACCTAACCCTAACCCTAACAATAACCCTTACCCTAACCCTATCCCTAACCCTAACCCTAAATCTTATCCTTACCCTACCTAACCCTAACCCTTACCCTTACACTAACCCTAACTCTAACCCTAATCCTAAACCTACCCCTACCCCTACCCCTAACCCTAACCCTTAACCTTACCCTAACCATAACCCTAATTTTAACCCTAACCCTAAACCTAACCCTAACCCTTACCTTTACCCTAACCCTAAACGTCACCCTAACCCTAACCCGAAACCTAACACTTACCCTAACCCTAACCCTAAACCCAAACCTTACCCTTACCCTAACCCCAACCCTGACCCTAACCCTACCCTAACCCTAACCCTAACCCTAACCCTAACCCTTACCCTAACCCTAACAGTAACCCTAACCCTTACCCTACCCCTAACCCTAACCTTTGGCCTAACCCTAACCCTAACCCTAAACTTAACCGTAACTCTAACCCTTACCCTTACCCTAACCATACCGTAACCCTAACCCTTACCCCAACCCTAACCCTAAACCTTACCCTAACTCTAAACCTAACCCTTACCCTAACCCTAACCCTAACACTTACCCTAACCCTAACCCTAACCCTAACACTTACCCTAACCCTAACGCTAACCCTAACCCTAACCGTAACGCTAAACCTAACCCTAAACCTAACCCTAACCATAACCCTTACCCTAACCCTAACCCTAACCCTAACACTTACCCTAACCCTATCCTTAACCCTAACCCTTACCCTTACCCTAACCCTAAACCTAACCCTAACCATAAACCAAACCCTAACCCTTACACTAACCCTAACCCCAAACCCAACCGTTACCCTTATCCTAACCCTAACGCTAACCCTTACCCTTTCCCTAACCCTAACCCTAACCCTAAGACTAACCCTAACCCTAAACCTAAACCTAACCCTAACACTTCCCCTTATCTAAACCTTACCCTAACCCTAACCCTTACCATAACCCTAACCCTAACACTAACCCTAACTCTAACCCTTACCCTTACCCTAACCCTAAACCTAACCCTCCCCAACCCTAACCCTAACCCTAACCCTTACCTTTACCCTAACCCTAACCTTAACCTTAACCCCAACCCTAAACATAACCCTAAACCTTGCCCTTACCCTAACCCTAACCCTAACCCTAACTCTAACCCTTACCCTAACCCTAACCCTAACACTAACCCTAAACTTAACCCAAACCCTTACCCTTACCCTAACCCTGAACCTAACCCTAACCCTAAACCTAACCCTAACCCTAACCCTTACCCTTACCATAACCCTAACCCTAAACCTAACCCTAACCCTAACAATAACCCTTACCCTAACCCTATCCCTAACCCTAACCCTAAATCTTATCCTTACCCTACCTAACCCTAACCCTTACCCTTACACTAACCCTAACTCTAACCGTAATCCTAAACCTACCCCTACCCCTACCCCTAACCCTAACCCTTAACCTTACCCTAACCATAACCCTAATTTTAACCCTAACCCTAAACCTAACCCTAACCCTTACCTTTACCCTAACCCTAAACGTCACCCTAACCCTAACCCGAAACCTAACACTTACCCTAACCCTAACCCTAAACCCAAACCTTACCCTTACCCTAACCCCAACCCTGACCCTAACCCTACCCTAACCCTAACCCTAACCCTAACCCTAACCCTTACCCTAACCCTAACAGTAACCCTAACCCTTACCCTACCCCTAACCCTAACCTTTGGCCTAACCCTAACCCTAACCCTAAACTTAACCGTAACTCTAACCCTTACCCTTACCCTAACCAAACCGTAACCCTAACCCTTACCCCAACCCTAACCCTAAACCTTACCCTAACTCTAAACCTAACCCTTACCCTAACCCTAACCCTAACACTTACCCTAACCCTAACCCTAACCTTAACCCTTACCATAACCCTAACCCTAACACTAACCCTAACTCTAACCCTTACCCTTACCCTAACTCTAACCCTAACCCTTACCCCAACCCTAACCCTAAACCTTACCCTAACTCTAAACCTAACCCTAACCCTAACCCTAACCCTAACCTTAATGCTAACCCTAATCCTAACCCTAACCCTAACCCTAACCCTTTCCCTAAACCTAACCCTAACCCTAACACTTACCCCTACCCTAAACCTAACCCTAACCCTAACCCTAACACTAACCCTTACCGGAACCCTAACCCTAACCCTAAATCTTACCCTTACCCTACCTAACCCTAACCCTAACCCTAACCCTAACCCTTACCCTAACCCAAACCGTAAGCCTAACCCCTAACTCTAACCCTAACCCTAACCATTACCCTAACCCTAACCCTAACCCTAAACCTAACATTAACCCTAACCCTAACTTTAACCCTAACCCTAACCCTAACCCTTGCCCTTACCCTAACCCTAACCCTAAACCTAACACTAACCCTACCCCTAACCCTCACCCTAACACTTACCCTTACCCTAAACCTAACCCAAAACCTAACCCTCACCCTAACCCTAACCCTAACCCTTACCCTAACCTCTAACCCTAACCCTAAACCTAACCCTAATCCTTACCCTTATCCTAAACCTAACACTAACACTAACATATTATCCTTACCCTAAACCCTACCCAAACCCAAACCCTAACCCTAACCCTTACCCTAACCCTAAACCTAACCCTAATCCTTACCCTTATCCTAAACCTAACCCTAACACTAACACTTACCCTTACCCTGAACCCTACCCTAACCCTAACCCTAACCCTACCCCTAACCCTAACCCTTACCCTAACCTAACCCTAAACCTTACCCTAACTCTAACCCTACCCTAACCCTAACCTTAACCCTAACCCTAACCTAACCCTAATATTAACCCTAACCTTACCCCTAACCCTAACGCTTGCCCTTACCCCAACCCTAACAAATCTCTAACCCTAAACCTAAACCTTACCCTAACCCTAACCCTAACACTTACCCTAAACCTAACCTTAACCCTAACCCTAACCCTAATCCTAAACCTAACCTTAACCAAAAACCTAACCCTAACCCTTGCCCTTACCCGAACCCTAACCCTAACCCTAAACCTACCACTAACCCTAACCCTAACCCTAACCCTTACCCAAACCCTAACCCTAACCCTAACCCTAACACTTACCCTAACCCTAACCCTAAGCCTAACCCTTACCCTTACCCTAACCCTAACCCTAAACTTAACCCCAACCCTAAACCTAACCCTAACCATATCCATTACCCTAACACATACCCTAACCCTAACCCTAATTCTAACACTTACCCTTACCCTAACTCTAACCCTTACCCTAACCCTTACCCTAACCCTAACCCTAACCCTAACCTTAAACTTAACCCTAATCCTAAACCTAACCCTTACCCTTACACTTACCCTAACCCTAAACCTAAACCTAACCCCAACCCTAACCCTAACCCTAACCTTAACCCTATCCTAACCCTTGCCCTAACAATAACCCTAACCCTAACCCTAACCCTAACCCTTACTCTTATCCTAACCCTAACCCTAAAACTAACCCTAATCCTAACCCTAACCCTAAACTTAACCCTAACCCTAACCCTTACCCTTACCCTAACCCTAACCCTAAAACTAATCCTAAGCCTAACCCTAACCCTTACCCTTACCCTAACCCTAACCCTTACTCTAAACCTAACCCTAATTCAAAGCCTAACCCTAACCTACCACCTAAACCTAACCCTAACCCTAACCCTTAACCTAACCCTAACACTAACCCTAGCACTTACCCTTACCCTAACCCTAACCCTTACCCTAAACCTATCCCTAAATCTAAACCTAAACCTAACCCTAACCCTTACCCTAACCCTAACACTAACCCTAACCCTTACCCTACCCCTAACGGTAACCCTTAACCTAACCCTAAACCTAACCCCTAACCCTAACACTAATACTAATCCTAACCATTGCCCTTACCCTAACACTAACCCTAACCCGAACACTTAACCTTACCCCAACCCTAATCCTAACCCCAACCCTAAACCTAACCCAAACCCTAACACTAACCCTAATCCTAACCCTAACCCTAACCGTTAACCTAACCCTAACCATAACCCTAACCCTTCCCCTTAACCTATCCCTAACCCTAACCTTAATGCTAACCCTAATCCTAACCCTAACCCTAACCCTAACCCTTTCCCTAAACCTAACCCTAACCCTAACCCTAACACTAACCCTTACCGTAACCCTAACCCTAACCCTAAATCTTACCCTTACCCTACCTAACCCTAACCCTAACCCTAACCCTAACCCTAACCCTTACCCTAACCCTAACCGTAAGCCTAACCCCTAACTCTAACCCTAACCCTAACCATTACCCTAACCCTAACCCTAACCCTAAACCTAATATTAACCCTAACCCTAACCTTAACCCTAACCTTAACCCTAACCCTAACCCTAACGCTTGCCCTTACCCTAACCCTAACCCTAAACCTAACACTAACCCTAACCCTAACCCTCACCCTAACACTTACCCTTACCCTAAACCTAACCCAAAACCTAACCCTCACCCTCACCCTAACCCTAACCCTTACCCTAACCTCAAACCCTAACCCTAAACCTAACCCTAATCCTTACCCTTATCCTAAACCTAACACTAACACTAACATATTATCCTTACCCTAAACCCTACCCAAACCCAAACCCTAACCCTAACCCTTACCCTAACCCTAAACCTAACCCTAATCCTTACCCTTATCCTAAACCTAACCCTTACACTAACACTTACCCTTACCCTGAACCCTACCCTAACCGTAACCCTAACCCTAACCCTAACCCTAACCCTTACCCTAACCTAAACCTAAACCTTACCCTAACTCTAACCCTACCCTAACCCTAACCTTAACCCTAACCCTAACCCTAATATTAACCCTAACCTTACCCCTAACCCTAACGCTTGCCCTTACCCCAACCCTAACAAATCTCTAACCCTAAACCTAAACCTTACCCTAACCCTAACCCTAACACTTACCCTAAACCTAACCTTTACCCTAACCCTACCCCTAATCCTAAACCTAACCTTAACCATAAACCTAACCCTAAACCTTGCCCTTACCCTAACCCTAACCCTAACCCTCAACCTACCACTAACCCTAACCCTAACCCTAACCCTTACACTTATCCTAACCCTCACCCTAAACCTAACGTCACCCTAACCCTAACCCTAGCCCTAACCCCTAACCTTAACCCTAACCCTAACCCTTACCCTAACCCTAACCCTAACCCTAAACCTAACATTAACCTCAAACCTAACCCAAAACCTAACCCTCACCCTAACCCTAACCCTAACCCTTACCCTAACCTCTAACCCTAACCCTAAACCTAACCCTAATCCTTACCCTTATCCTAAACCTAACACTAACACTAACATATTACCCTTACCCTAAACCCTACCCAAACCCAAACCCTAACCCTAACCCTTACCCTAACCCTAAACCTAACCCTAATCCTTACCCTTATCCTAAACCTAACCCTAACACTAACACTTACCCTTACCCTGAACCCTACCCTAACCCTAACCCTAACCCTACCCCTAACCCTAACCCTTACCCTAACCTAACCCTAAACCTTACCCTAACGCTAACCCTACCCTAACCCTAACCTTAACCCTAACCCTAACCCTAACCCTAATATTAACCCTAACCTTAACCCTAACCCTAACGCTTGCCCTTACCCCAACCCTAACAAATCTCTAAACCTAACCCTAAACCTTACCCTAACCCTAACCCTAACCCTTACCCTAAACCTAACCTTAACCCTAACCCTAACCCTAATCCTAAACCTAACCTTAACCATAAACCTAACCCTAACCCTTGCCTTGCCCTAACCCTAACCCTGACCCTAAACCTTCCACTAACCCTAAACCTAACCCTAACCCTTACACTTATCCTAACCCTAACCCTAAACCTAACGTCACCCTAACCCTAACCCTAGCCCTAACCTCTAACCCTAACCCTAAACCTAACGCTAATACTTACCCTTATCCTAAACCTAACCCTAACACTAACACTTACCCTTACCCAAAACCCCACCCTAACCCTTACTCTAACCCTTACCCTAATCCTAAACCTAACCCTAACCCTTACCCTTACCCTAACCCTAAACCTAACCCTAGCCCTAACCCTAACTCTTACACTTACCCTAACCCTAACCCTAACCCTAACCCTTAT
This sequence comes from Megascapheus bottae, assembly GCF_031878675.1. Classification (NCBI taxonomy): domain Eukaryota; kingdom Metazoa; phylum Chordata; class Mammalia; order Rodentia; family Geomyidae; genus Megascapheus; species Megascapheus bottae. The sequence goes on from NW_028327596.1 coordinate 633,341, forward strand.
CCTTACCCTAACCCTAACCCTAACCCTAACCCTAACCCTAACCCTTACGCTTACCCTAACGCTAACCCTAACCCTAACCCTAAACCTAACCCTAAACCGAACCCTAACACTTCCATAACCCTAACCCTTACACTTACCCTAAACCTAACCCTAACCCTAACACTTACCCTAACCCGTACCCTAACCCGTACCCTAACCCTAACCCTAAACCTTACACTTACCCTAACCCTAACGCTAACCCTTACCCTAACCCTACCCTAACTCTAACCGTTACCCTTACCCTTACCCTTAACCTTACCCTAACCCTAAAGCTAACCCTAACCCTAATCCTTACCCTTACTCTTCCCCTAACCCTAAACCTAACCCTAACCCTTGCCCAAACCCTAACCCTAACCCTAACTCTAACACTTACCCTAACCCTAACCCTAACCCTAACAGTCACCCTTACCCTAACTCTAACCCTAACCCTAACCCTTACCCAAACCCTAAGCCTAACCCTAACCCTAACCCTTACTCTAAACCTAACCCTAACCCTTACCTAACCCTAACCTTAACCCTAACCCTAACCCTAATCCTAAACCTAACCTTAACACTAACCCTAACCCTAACCCTTGCCCTTACCCTAACCCTAACCCTAACCCTAAACCCACCCCTAAACCTAACCCTAACCCTTACCCTTATCCTATCCCTAACCCTAAACCTAACCTCACCCTAACCCTAACCCTAGCCCTAACCTCTAAACCTAACCCTAAACCTAACCCTAATCCTTACACTTATTTTAAACCTAACCCTAACACTAACACTTACCCTAACCCTAACCCTAATCCTAACCCTTACCCTAACCCTAAACCTAACCCTAACCCTTACCCAAACCCTAACCCTAACCCTAACCCTAAACCTAAACCTAACCCAAACCCTAACCCTAAAACTTGCCCTTACCTTAACTCTAACACTAACCTTAAACCTAACCCGAACACATACTCTTACCCTAACCGTAATCCTAACCATAACCCTAACACTTACCCTAACCCTAACACTAACCCTTACCCTAACCATGACCCTAAACCTTACCCTTACCCTAACCCTAACCCTAACCTTAACAGCAACCCTAAACCTAATCCTAACCCTAACACTTACCCTTACCCTAACCCTAACACTAACCCTAACCCTAAACCTTACCCTAACCCTAAACCTAACCCTAAACCTTACCCAAACCCTAACCCTAACCCTAAACTTAACCCCAACCCTAAACCTAATCCTAACCCTAACCCAATCCCTAACCCTAAACATCATTCTAAACCTAACCCTTAACCTTACCCTAACCCTAACCCTAAACCTAACCCTAACCCTCCACCCTTACCCTAACCCTAACCCTAACCCTAACTTTAACCCTTATCCTTATCCTAAACCTAACCCTAACCCTAAACCTAACCCTTATCCTTACCCTAACCCTAACCCTAATCCTAAACCTAATCCTAACCCTAACCCTAACCCTTACGCTTACCCTAACGCTAAACCTAACGCTAACCCTAAACCTAACCCTAAACCTAACCCTAACCCAAACCTTAACCCTAACCCTTACCCTTAGCCTAAACCTAACCCTAACCCTAACACTTACCCTTACCTGTACCCTAACCCTAACCCTAACCCTAAACCTTACACTTTCCCTAACCCTAACACTAACCCTTACCCTAAACCTAACCCTAAGTCTAACCATTACCCTTACCCTTACCCTTAACCTTACCCTAACCCTAACCCTAACTCTAACCCTAACCCTTACCCTTACCCTAACCCTAACCCTAACCCTAACCCTTACCCAAACCCTAACCCTAACCCTAACCCTAACACTTACCCTAACCCTAACCCTAAGCCTAACCCTTACCCTTACCATAACCCTAACCCTAAACTTAACCCCAACCCTGAACCTAACCCTAAACATAACCATTACCCTAACACATACCCTAACCCTAACCCTAATTCTAACACTTACCCTTACCCTTACCCTAACTCTAACCCTTACCCTAACCCTTACCCTAACCCTAACCCTAACCTTAAACTTAACCCTAACCCTAAACCTAACCCTTACCCTTACCCTTACCCTAACCCTAACCCTAAACGTAACCCCAACCCTAACCATAACCCTAACCTTAACCCTATCCTAACCCTTGCCCTAACAATAACCCTAACCCTAACCCTAACCCTTACTCTTATCCTAACCCTAACCCTAAAATTAACCCTAATCCTAACCGTAACCCTAAACTTAACCCTAACCCTAACCCTAACCCTTACCCTTACCCTAACCCTAACCCTAAAACTAATCCTAAGCCTAACCCTAACCCTAACCCTTACCCTTACCCTAAACCTAACCCTAACTCTAACCCTAACCCTAACCTACCACCTAAACCTAACCCTAACCCTAACCCTTAACCTAACCCTAACACTAACCCTAGCACTTACCCTTACCCTAACACTAACGCTTATCCTAACCCTAACCCTAACCCTTAACCTAACCCTAACCCTAACCCTAACCCTTCCCCTTACCCTATCCCTAACCCTAACCTTAATGCTAACCCTAACCCTAACCCTAACCCTAACCCTTTCCCGAAACCTAACCCTAACCCTAACACTTACCCCTACCCTAAACCTAACCCTAACCCTAACCCTAGCACTAACCCTTACCGTAACCCTAACCCTAACCCTAAATCTTACCCTTACCCTACCTAACCCTAACCCTTACCCTAAACCTAACCCTAACCCTAACCCTTACCCTTAACTTAACCCTAAACCTAACCCTAACTCTAACCGTAAACCTTACCCTTACCCTAACCATAACTCTAACCCTAACCCTAACCCTAACCCTACTCCTAACCCTAACCCTAACCCTAAGCCTTACCCTAACCCTAAACCTAACCCTAACCCTAACCCTAACCCTTCCCCTTACACTATCCCTAACCCTAACCTTAATGCTAACACTAACCCTAACCCTATCCCTAAGCCTTTCCCTAAACCTAACCCTAACCCTAACACTTACCCCTACCCTAAACCTAACCCTAACCCTAACCCTAACCCTGACCCTAAACCTTACCCTAACCCTAACCCGAACCCTAAACCCTTACCGTAACCCAACCCTCACCCTATCCTAACCCTTCCACTAACCCTAACCCTAAACCTAACCCTTACCTTACCCTAACCCTAAACCTAACCCTAACCCCAACCCTTACCCTTACCCTAACCCTAACCCTAACCTTAGTGCTAACACTAACCCTAACCCTAACACTTACCGTAACCCTAAGACTAACCCTAATCCTTACCCTAACCCTAACCCTAACCCTAACCCTTACCCTTTCCCTAAACCTAACCCTAACACTAACCCTAGGATTAAGCCTAACCCTAACCCTAACCCTAACCCTAACACTTACCCTTATCTAACCCTAACCCTAACCCTAACCCTAACCCTAACCCTAACCCTTACCCTTATCCTAACCCTAACCCTCACCCTAACCCTATCACTTACCCTTATCGTAACCCCAACCCTAACACTAACCTTAACGCTAACCACTAACCCTAACCCTAACCCTTACCCTTACCCTATCCCTAACCCTAAACTTAATGCTAACCCTAACCCTAACCCTAAACCTAACCCTAACACTAACCCTAACCCCTAACCCTAACACTTACCCTTACCCTAACCCTAACACCTAACCTTAACCCTAACGCTAACCCTTACCCTCATCCGAACCCTAACCCTAACCCTAACCCTAACACTTACCCTTACCCTAACCCTAAACCTAGCCCTAACATTAACCCCTAACCATAACCCTAAACCTAAACCTTACCCTTACCCTAACCCTAAACATAACCCTAACCCTTACCCCTAACCCTAACCCTAACCCTAACCCTTACCCTAAACCTATCCCTAAACCTAAACCTAACCCTAACCCTAACCCTTACCCTAACCCTAACGCTAACGGTAACCCTTACCCTACCCCTAACGGTAACCCTTAACCTAACCCTAAACCTAACCCCTAACCCTAACACTAATCCTAATCCTAACCATTGCCCTTACCCTAACACTAATCCTAACCCTAACCCTAACCTTAACCCTAAACATAACCCTAATCCTAAACATAACCCTAACCCTAACCATAACCCTAACCATAACCATAACCCCAACCCTAACGCTAACCCTAAACCTAACCCTAACCTTAACCCCAACACTAAACCTAACCCTAACCCCAACCCTAACCCTTACCCTTCCCCTAACCCTAACCCTAAACTTGACCCTAACGCTAATCCTAAACCTAACCCTTACACTTACCCTAACCCTAACCCTAACCCTAAACCTAACCCTAACGCTAACCATAACCCTAACCCGTACCCGTACCCTAACCCTAACCCTAACCCTAAACCTAACCCTAACCCTAACCCTTACCCTTAAACTAACAATAAACCTAACCCTTACCCTAACCCAAACCCTAAACCTAAACCTAACACTTACCCTTACCCTCACCCTAACCCTAACCTTAACAATAGCCCCAACCGTATCCCTTATCCTTACCCTTACCCTAACCCTAACCCTAAACCTAACCCTCACCCTATCCCTAACCCTAACCCTAACCCTAAACCTAACCCTTACCCTTACCCTAAACATAACCCTAATCCTAACCCTAACGCTTACTCTTACCCTAACCCTAAACCTAACCCTAACCCTAAACGTAAACTTAACCCTAACCCTTACACTAACCCTAACCCTTATCTTTACCCTAACCCTAACCATAACCCTAACCCTAAACCTAACCGTAACTCTAAAACTAACCCTTACCCTTTCCCTTAAACTAACCCTTAACCTAAACCTAACCCTAACCCTTACCCTTAATCTAACCCTAAACCTAACCCTAAACCTAACCCTAACCCTAACCTTAACCCTAACCCTCACCCTTACCATAAACATAACCCTAACCCTAACCCTTACCCTTACCCTTAACCTAACCCTAACCCTAACCCTTAACCTTACCCTGACCCTAACCCTAACACTAACCCTTACCCTAACCCTAACCCTAACTCTAAACCTAACCCTTACCCTTACCCTTACCCTAAACCTAACCCTAACCCTAACCCTAACCCTAACCCTAACCCTTACCCTTAACCAAACCTAAATCTAAATCTAACCCTAACCCTAACCCTAACCCTAAACCTAACCCTAACCCTAACCCTTACCCTTAAACTAACAATAAACCTAACCCTTACCCTAACCCAAACCCTAAACCTAAACCTAACCCTTTACCCTTACCCTTACCCTAACTCTAAACCTAACAATAACCCTAACCCTAACCCTAACCCTTACCCTTACCCTTACCCTAACCCTAACACTAACCCTTACAATAACCCTAACCCTAACTCCAAACCTAACCCTTACCCTAACACTTACCCTAACCCTAACCCTAACCCAAACCCTAACACTTACCCTTACTCTAACCCTAACCCTTACCGTAACCCTAAACCTAACTCTAACCCTAAGCCTAACACTTAACGTAACCCTAAACCTAACCCTAACCCTTACCCAAACCCTAACCCTAACCCTAACCCTAACACTAACCCCTAACCCTAACCCTTAACCTAACCCTAACCCTAACCCTAACCCTAACCCTTACCCTTAACCAAACCTAAATCTAAATCTAACCCTAACCCTAACCCTAACCCTTAACCTAACCCTAACCCTTACCCTTATCATAACCCTATCCCAAACCCTAACCCTGACCCTAACTTTAACCCTAACCCTTAACCTTACCCTAACATTAACCGTAACCCTAACCCTAACCCTAACACTTACCCTAAACCTAACCCTAACCCTAACCATAACACATAACCTTAGCCTAACCCTAAACCTAACCCTAAGCGTAACCCTAACCCTAAACCTAATCCTTAAATGTACCCTATCCCTAAACCTATCCTTAACCCCAACCCCAAACCTAACCCTAACCCTAACCTTAACACTTACACTTAACCTAACCCTAACCCTAATCCTAACCCTAACCTTACCCTTACCCTAACCCTAACCCTAACCCTAACCATTACCCTAACCCTAACCCTAATCCTAACACTAACCTTACCCTTACACTAACCCTAATCCTAAACCTAACCCTATCTCTTACCCTAATCCTAACCCTTACCCTTACCCTAAACCTAACCCTAACCCTTAAACAAACCATAACCTAACCTTAACCCTTACCCTAACCCTAACCCTAAGCCTAACCCCAAAACCTAACCCTAACCCTAACCATAAACCTTACCCTAACCCTAACCCTAAACTTAAGCCTAACCCTAACCTTAACCGTAAACTTAACCCTAACCCTAACCCTTACCCTTGCCCTTACCCTAACCCTAACCCAAAACCTAACACTAACCCTAACACTAACCCTAACCCTAACACTTACCCTTACCCTAACCCTAACCCTAAACCTAACTCTCACCATAACCCTAACCCTAACCCTAGCCTCTAACCTAACCCTAAACCTAAACCTAATCCTTACCCTTATCCTAACCCTAACCCTAACACTCACACTTACCCTTACCCTAAACCCTACCCTAACCCAAACCCTGACCCTAACCCTTAACCTAACCCTAAACCTAACCCCAATCCTTACCCTTATCCTAAACCTAACCCTAACACTAACACTTATCCTTACCCTAAACCCTACCCTAAACCTAACCCTAACCCTAACCCTTACCCTAACCTAACCCTAATCCTTACACTAACCCTAAACCTAACCCTAACACTAACATTAACCCTAACCCTAACACTAACCTTTACCTTAACCCTAACCCTAAACCTAACCCTAACCCTTACCCTAACCCTAACCCTAACCCTTACCCTAACCCTAACCTTAGACCTAACCCTAACCCGAATCCTAACCCTATCCTTAACCCTAACACTAACCCTAACCCTTGCCCTTACCCTAAACCTAACTCTAAACCTACTACTAACCCTAACCCTAACCCGAACCTGAACCCTAACCCTTACCCTTATCCTAACCCTAACCCTAAACCTAACCCTAACCCTAACCTTAACCCTCACCATTAAACTAACAATAACACTAACCCTTACCCTAACCCTAATCCTAACCCTTACCCTAACCCTAACCCTAAGCCTAACCCATAACACTAACCCTCAACGTACCTATAACCCTAACCTAACTCTAACCCTAACCCTAACCCTAACCCTAACTTTAACCCTAACCCTAACCCTGACACTAAACTTAACCCTAACCCTAACCCTAACCCTTGCCCTTACCCTAACCCTAACCCTAAACCTAACACTAACCCTAACCCTAAACCTAACCCTAACACTTACCCGTACCCTAACCGTAACCCTAAACCTAAGCCTCTCCATAACATTAACCTTAACCCTAACCTCTAACCCTAACACTAAACCTAACCCTAATCCTAACCCTTATCCCAAATCTAACACTAACACTAACAGTTACCCTTACCCTAACCCCTACCCTAACGCTAACCCTAACCCTAACCCTTACAATAACCCTAAATTTAACCCTAACCCTTACGCTCACCCTGACACTAAACCTAACCCTAACCCTAACCCTAACCCTACCCCTTACCCTTACCCTAACACTAACCCTTAACCTTAGCCTAACACTAACCCTAACCCTTACCCTAACCCCTACCCTAACCCTATCCCAAACGCTAACCATAACCCTAACCCTAAACCTAACCCTTACCCTAACCCTAACCCTAACCCAAACCCTTACACTTACCCTAACCTTAACCCTAACCCTAACTCTAACCCTAACCCAAAACCTGACCCTATCCCTAACCCTAAACCTAACCCTACACCTAACCTTTACCCTTACCTTAAACCTAACCCTACACCTAACCTTTACCCTTACCTTAAACCTAACCTAAGCCTAACCCTAACCCTTAACCTTACCCTAACCCTAACCGTAACCATAAACCTAACCTTAACCCTAACCCTTACCCTAACCCTAACCCTAAACCTAACCCTTATCCTTACCCTAACACTAACCCTAACCCTAACCCTAATGCTAAACCTAACCGTAACCCTAAACCTAACCCTTACCCTTTCTCTTACCCTAACCCTAAACCTAAACCTAACCCTAACCCTTATCCTTATCCTAACCCTAACCCAAACCCTAAACCTAACCCTAACCCTAACCTTAACCCTAACCCTCACCCTTACCCTAAACCTAACCTAACCCTAACCCTTACCCTTACCCTTACCCTAACCCTAACCCTAACCCTAAACCTTACCCTTACCCTAACCCTAAAACTAACCCTTACCCTAACCCTAACCCTAACTCTAAAACTAACACTTACCTTTACGCTTACCCTAACCCTAAACCTAACCCTAACCCTAAACCAAACCCTTACCCTTACCTAACAATAACCCTAACCCTAACCCTTACGCTAACCCTAACCCTAACCCTAACACTTACCCTAACCCTAACCATAACCCTAAACCTTACCCTTACCCTAACCCTAACCCTAAACTTAACACCAACCCTAAACCTAACCCTAACCCTAACGTTACCCTAAAACTTACCCTAACCTTAACCCTAACCCTAACCCTAACACTTACCCTTACCCTAACCCTAACACAAACCCTAACCCTTACCCTAAACCTAACCCTAACCCTATACCTAACCCTAACCTTTACCCTAATCCTTAACCTAACCCTAACCCTAACCCTTACGCTAACCCTAACCCTAACACTAACCCTTACCCTTACCCTAACCCTAACCCTAAACTTAATGCTAACCCTAACCCTAACCCTAAACCTAACCCTTACCCTAACACTAACCCTAACCCTAATCCTTACCCTAACCCTAACCCTAACCCTAACCCTTACCCTTTCCCTAACCCTAACCCTAACTCTAACCCAACCTTAACCCTAACCCTAACCATAAGCTTAAACCTAACCCTTACCCTAACCCTAAACCTAACCCTTACCCTAAAACTTACCCTTACCCTAACCCTAACCCTAACCCCAATCCTTACCCCTAAACCTTACCCTAACCCTAACACTTACGCTTACCCTAAACCTAACCATAACCCTAACCCAAACCCTAACACTTACCCTTACTCTAACCCTCACACCAACATTAACCCTAACCCTAACACTAATCCTAACCCTTACCCTTACCCTAACCCTAACCCTAACCCTAACCCTAACACTTACCCTTACCCTAACCCTAACCCTAACCCTAACCCTTACCCTAACCTTAACCTTTACCCCAACCTAACCCTAACCCTTATCCTTACCCTAACCCTAACCCTAACCCTAAACCTAACCCTAACCCTTACCCTTACCCTTACCCTAACCCTAACCCTAACCCTAAACCTTACCCTTACCCTAACCCTAAAACTAACCCTTACCCTAATCCTAACCCTAACTCTAAAAACTAACCCTTACCTTTACGCTTACCCTAACCCTAAACCTAACCCTAACCCTAAACCAAACCCTTACACTTACCTAAACATAACCCTAACCCTAACCCTTACCCTAACCCTAACCCTAACCCTAACACTTACCCTAACCCTAACCCTAACCCTAAACCTTACCCTTACCCTAACCCTAACCCTAAACTTAACACCAACCCTAAACCTAACCCTAACCCTAACGTTACCCTAACACTTACCCTAAACTTAACCCTAACCCTAACCCTAACACTTACCCTTACCCTAACCCTAACACAAACACTAACCCTTACCCTAAACCTAACACTAACCCTATACCTAACCCTAACCTTTACCCTAATCCTTAACCTAACCCTAACCCTAACCCTTACGCTAACCCTAACCCTAACACTAACCCTTACCCTTACCCTAACCCTAACCCTAAACTTAATGCTAACCCTAACCCTAACCCTAAACCTAACCCTTACCCTAACACTAACCCTAACCCTAAACCTTACCCTAACCCTAACCCTAACCCTTACCCTTTCCCTAACCCTAACCCTAACTCTAACCCAACCTTAACCCTAACCCTAACCATAAGCCTAAACCTAACACTTACCCTAACCATAAACCTAACCCTTACCCTAAACTTGATGCTAACCCTAACCCTAACCCTAACCCTAAACCTTACCCTTACCCTAACCCTAACCCTAACCCCAATCCTTACCCCTAAACCTTACCCTAACCCTAACACTTACGCTTACCCTAAACCTAACCATAACCCTAAGCCAAACCCCTAACACTTACCCTTACTCTAACCCTCACCCCCAACATTAACCCTAACCCTAACACTAATCCTAACCCTTACCCTTACCCTAACCCTAACCCTAACCCTAACCCTAACACTTACCCTTACCCTAAACCTAACCCTAACCCTAACCCTTACCCTAACCTTAACCTTTACCCCAACCTAACCCTAACCCTTACCCTAACCCTAACCCTAACCCGAACCCTTACCGTACCCTAACCCTAACCCTAAACCTAACCCTTAACCTTACCCTAAGCATAAACCTAACATTAACCCTTCCCCTAACTCTAACCCTAACCCTAACCGTGAACTTAATGCTCACCCTAACCCCTAACCCTAACCCTTACCCCTTACCCTAACCCTAACTCCAATCCTTACCCCTTCCCTAACCCTAACCCTAACCGTAACACTAAACTTAAACCTAACCCTAAACCTAACCCTTAACCTTACCCTAAACCTAACCCTAAACATAACCCTAAGCCTACCCCTAACCCCTAACTCTAACCCTAACCCTAATCCTAAACCTTACCCTTACCCTAACCCTAACCTTAACCCTTACCCTCGCCCTGACACTTCCCTTAGCCTAACCCTAACGCTAATTCTAACCCTAATCCTTACTCTTTCCCTAACCCTAACACTAAACCTAACCCTAATCCAAAACCTAAACCTACTTACTCTTACCCAAAACCTAACCCTAACCTTACCCTAACCCTAACCCTTTCCCTAATCTTAACACTAACCCTTAACCCTAACGCTAATCCGAAACGTAACCCTAAACCCTAACACTAACCCTAACCCTAACCCTTACCCTAACCCTAACCCTAAACCTAACCCTAAACCTAACCCTTACCCTTACCGTAACACTAAACCTAAACCTAACCGTAACCCTAACCCTAACCCTTCCCCTAACCCTAAACCTAACCATAACCCTAACTCTTAACCTTCCCCTAATCCTAACACTCACCCTTACCCTTACCCTAACCCTAACCCTAACCTTAATGGTAACCCTAAACCTAAACCTCACTCTTACCCTAACACTAACCCTAACCCTAACCCTAACCCTAACCCTAAACCTTACCCTTACCCTTACCCTAAACCTAACCCTAACCCTTAACCTAACCTTAACCCTAAACCTAACCATAATCCTAACCCTAACCCCTTACCGTAACCCTAACCCTAACCCTTACCCTAAACTTAATGCTAACCCTAACCCTAACCCTAAACCTTACCCTTACCCTAGCCCTAACCCTAACCCCAATCCTTACCCTAACCCTTACCCTAAACCTAACCATAACCCTAAACCTAACCCTAACACTTACCCTTACTCTAACCCTAACCCCAAAACTAACCCTGAACCTAACCCTAACCCTAACCCTTACCCTTACCCTTAACCTAATCCTAACCCTAACCCAACCCCTAACCCTAACACTTACCCTTACCCTAACCCTAACCCTAACCCTTACCCTATACCCTAACCCTAACTCTAACCCTAATACTTACCCTTACCCTAAAACCTAACCCTAACCCTAACCCTTACCCTAACCCTAACCCTTACAACCAACCTAACCCTAACCCTTACCCTAACCCTAACCCTAACCCTAACCCTTACCCTACCCTAACCCTAACCCTAAACCTAACCCTTACCCTTTCCCTAACCCTAAACCTAACCCGAACACTAACACTAACACTTACCCTAACCCTAAACCTTACCCTAACCCTAACCCTAACCCTAACCCTACCTTAACCGTAAACCTAAACATAAGCCTAACCCTAACCCTTACCCTAAACCTAACCCTAACCCTAACCCTAAACTTAATGCTAACCCTAACTCTAAACCTAACCCTAAACCTAACCCTAACCCTAACCATTACCCTTACCCTTACCCTAACCCTAACCCTAAACTTAACCCTTACCCTAACCCTAACACTAACTCTTACCCTTACCCTACAACTATACCTAACCCTAACCCTATCATCTAAACCTAACCCTTACCCTTACTCTAACCCTAACCCTAAACCTAACCGTAACCCTAACCCTAACCCCCTACCATAACGCTAATCCTAACCATAACCTTAACCCTTACCCTTACATTAACCCTAGCCCTAACCATAACCCTAACCCTACCTTACCCTAACCCAAACCAGAAGCCTAAACCCTACACTTACCCTAACCCTAACCCTAACCCCTCATCCTAAACTTAATGCTAACCCAAACCCT